>NC_132783.1:126020634-126323665 GCF_048418805.1 Vulpes vulpes | reverse complement strand
ACAGAGAGAAAAATTACTGAAAAAGCCCCGTAGAGCACTAGTGTTTAATATTTCTTACAATGCAAGTCTGTGGGAGGTAGCATGAATCCTTTCAGTTTTTGCCTGCTCCCAAGTGTGTTTATTTTGACTTCATTTTTAAAGAACATTTTTACTGGATATAGAATTATAGATTAACAGTTTTTCTTTCTTCTTTTTTTTCTAGGAACTTTAAGATGCCATTACATTGCTCTTTTTTTTTTTTTTTTTTTGATAAGAGGTCAGCCTTTACTCTCATCATTGTTCATTGTATGCAATGTTTCTTCCTCTGATTTCGGGATTTTATGTTTATCCTTTAGATGATAGCAGTATGATTATGATATGCCTACATGTGTTGTTTTTTTGTTTTTTGTTTTTTTGTATTTACTTTTCTTGGGTTTCTCTGAACTTCTCAGGTCCTCAGGTTGACATCTTCCATCAATTTTGGAAAATTGTCACTCCTTACCTCTTCTGATATTTCTTCTCTGATTTTGTTGTTGTTTCTGTTGTGGGACTCCAGATATACAAATGTGAACCTATTTGATACTGTTTCACAATTATTGGATGTTCTTATCACCCCTCTTTTAAAAATGTTTTCTCTTTGTGTTTTAATTTGGGTAATTTCAATTTCAATTTTCAACCAAATTCACTGATTCATATGATGTGTTCAGTATGCTAATGAGTCCATTAAAATAATTCTTCATCCTATATTTTATTTTTCACTTTTAGGTTACTATCTGGCTCTTTTTGGTAGTTTTCACCATTATACTATAATTCTCCATTTGCTCATATATGCTGTCTACCTTTTTCAAAGAAATTCATGAATATATTTATTATTGTTATTTTAAAGTCCCTCTTTGATCATTCTAGCACTTGGACCATCTTTGGATCAGGTATTTTTTTGTTTTGTTTTTTGTATTTTTTTTTATTGGAGTTCGATTTGCCAACATATACCATAACACCAGTGCTTATCCCGTCAAGTGCCCCCCTCAGTGCCCATCACCCAGTCACCCCATCCCCCGCCTACCTCCCTTCCACCACCCCTTGTTCATTTCCCAGAGTTAAAAGCCTCTCAAGGTCTGTCACCCTCACTGATATTTTTACTCATTTTCTCTCCTCCCCCCTTTATTCCCTTTCCGATTTTTTATATTCCCCAAATAAATGAGACCATATAATGTTTGTCCTTCTCCAATTGACTTGCTTCACTCAGCATAATAACTTCCACTTCCATCCATGCTGGAGCAAATGGTAGGTATTCATTTCTAATGGCTGAGTAATATTCCATCGTATATATAGACCACATCTTCTTTATCCATTCATCTTTCGATGGACACCGAGGCTCCTTCCACAGTTTGGCTATTGTGGACATGGCTGCTATAAACATTGGGGTGCAGGTGTCCTGCTGTTTCACTGCATCTGTATCTTTGGGGTAAATCCCCAGCACTGCAATTGCTGGGTCATAGGGCAGGTCTGTTTTTAACTTTTTGAGGAACCTCCACACAGTCTTCCAGGGTGGCTGTACCAGTTCACATTCCCACCAACAGTGCAAGAGGGTTCCCCCTTCTCCACATCCTCTCCAACATTTGTTGTTTCCTGTCTTGTTAATTTTCACCATTCTCAATGGTGTGAGGTGGTATCTCATTGTGGTTTTGATTTGTATTACCCTGATGGCCAGTGAGGTGGAGCATTTTCTCATGTGCTTGTTGGCCATGTCTATGTCTTCTTTGGTGAAATTTCTGTACATGTCTTCTGCCCATTTCATGGTTGGATTGTTTGTTTCTTTGCTGTTGAGTTTAATAAGTTCTTTATAGATCTTGGATACTAGCCCTTTATCTGATAGGTCATTTGCAAATATCTTCTCCCATTCTGTAGGTTGTCTTTTAGTTTTGTTGACTGTTTCTTTTACTGTGCAGAAGCTTTTTATCTTGATGAAGTCCCAATAGTTCATTTTTGCTTTTGTTTCCCTTGCCTTCATAGATGTATCTTGCAAAAAGTTGCTGCGGCCAAGTTCAAAAGGGTGTTGCCTGTGGAAAAATCCTCTAGGATTTTGATGAATTCCTGTCTCACGTTTAGATCTTTCATCCATTTTGAGTTTATCTTTGTGTATGGTGTAAGAGAATGGTCTAATTTGATTCTTCTGCATGTGGCTGTCCAATTTTCCCAGCACCATTTATTGAAGAGACTGTCCTTTTTCCAGTGGATAGTCTTCCCTGCTTTGTCGAATATTAGTTGACCATAGAGTTGAGGGCCCATTTCTGGGTCCTCTGTTCTGTTCCATTGATCTATGTGTCTGTTTTTGTGCCAGTACCACACTGTCTTGATGATCACAGCGTTGTAGTACAACCTGAAATCTGGCATTTGATGCCCCTGGCTCTGGTTTTCTTTGTCAGTATTCTCCTGGCTAGTCGGGGTCTTTTCTGATTCCACACAAATCCTAAGATGATTTGTTCCAAGTCTCTGAAGAAAGTCCATGGTATTTTGATAGGGATTGCATTGAATGTGTAAATTGCCCTGGGTAGCATTGCCATTTTCACAATATTCATTCTTCCAGTCCATGAGCATGGAATATTTTTCCATCTTCCTCCATTTCTTTCAGAAGTGTTCTGTAGCTTTCAGGGTATAGGTCCTTTACCTCTTCAGTTAGGTTTATTCCTAGGTATCTTATGCTTTTGGAGCAATTATAAATAGGATTGACTCCTTAATTTCTCTTTCTTCAGTTTCATTGTTAGTGTATAGAAATGCCACTGATTTTGGGCATTGATTTTGTATCCTGCCACACCACCGAGTTGTTGTATGAGTTCTAGCAATCTTGGGGTGCAGTCTTTGGGGTTTTCTATGTACAGGATCATGTCATCTGTGAAGAGGGAGAGTATGACTTCTTCTTTGCCAATTGGAATGCTTTTTATTTCTTTTTGTTCCCTGATTGCTGAGGCTGGAACTTTTAGTACTATGTTGAATAGCCGTGGTGAGAGTGGACATCTTTATTGTGTTCCTGATCTTAGTGGAAAGGCTGCCAGTGTTACACCATGATATTTGCTGTGGGCTTTTCGTAGATGGCTTTTAAGATGCTGAGGAATGTTCCCTCTATCCCTACATTCTGAAGAGTTTTGTTCAGGAATGGATGCTGTATTTTGTCAAATGCTTTCTCTACATCTATTGAGAGGATCATATGGTTCTTGTTTTTTCTCTTGTTGGTATGATCTATCACATTGTTTGCTTTACGAGTGTTGAATCAGCCTTGCATCCCGGGGATAAATCCTACTTGGTCATGGTGAATAATCTTCTTAATGTGCTGTTGAATCCTATTGGCTAGCATCTTGTTGAGAATTTTTGTGTCTGTATTCATCAGGGATATTAGTCTATAATTCTCCTTTGTTTGGTTTTGGAATTAAGGTGATGCTGGCTTCATAAAACGAGTTTGGAAGTATTCCATCCCTTTCTGTCTTTCGGAGCAGCTTTAGTAGAATAAGTATGTTTCTTCTTTAAATTTTTGATAGAATTCCCCTGAGAAGCCATCTGGCCCTGGACTTTTGTGTCTTGGGAGGTTTTTGATGACTGCTTCATTTCTCCCTGGTTATTGGCCTGTTTGGGTTTTCTATTTCTTCCTGTTGCAGTTTTGGTAGTTCGTGGTTTTCCAGAAATGCGCCCATTTCTTCTAGATTACCTAATATATTGGCATATAACTGCTCATAATATGTTTTTAAAATCATATGAATTTAATTTCCTTGGTATTTGTTGTGATCCCTCCTTTTTCATTCATGATTTTATTAATTTGAGTGTTTTCTCTTTTGTTTTTAAGAAGGCTGGCTAATGGTTTATCTATCTTATTAACTCTTTCAAAGAACCAACTCCTGGTTTTGTTGATCTGTTCTACAGTTATTCTGGTCTCTATTTTATTGAGTTCTGCTCGAGTCTTTATTAACTCTCTTCTTCTGCCTGGTGTAGGATTTATTTGCTGTTCTTTCTCCAGTTCCTTAGGTGCAAGCTTAGCTTGTGTATTTGAATTTTTCCAATGTTTTGAAGGATGCTTTTTTAAAAATGAATTCATTTTTATTGGAATTCAATTTGCCAACGTATAGAATAACACCCAGTGCTCATCCCATCAAGTGCCCCCCTCAGTGCCCGTCACACAGTCACCCCCCCCCACCTCCCTTTCTACCACCCCTAGTTCGTTTCCCAGAGTTAGGAGTCTCTCATGTTCTGTCTCCCTTTCTGATATTTCCCACTAATTATTCTACTTTCCCCTTTATTCCCTTTCACTATTTTTTTATATTCTTGAGGGATGCTTGTATTGCATGGTTTCCCCTTTACGACTGCTTTTGCTGTATCCCAAAGATTTTGAATGGTTATATCTTCATTCTTATTAGTTTCCATGATATTTAAAATTTTTTTTTAATTAAAAAAATTGTGTTTAGTTTCCTTGAATCTTTATAATTCTTCTCTAATTTCCTGGTTGACTCTTTCATCTTTTAGCTGGATGTTCTTTAACCTCCACGTGTTTGAGTTTCTTCCAAATTTCTTCTTGTGATTGAGTTCAAGTTTCAAAGCATTATGGTCTGAAAATATGCAGGGGGCAATCCCAATCTTTTGGTATTGGTTGAGACCTGATTTGTGACCCAGGATGTGGCATATTCCGGAGAAAGTTCCATGTGCACTTGAGAAGAATGTGTATTCAGTTGCGTTTGGAAATAAAGTTTGGTAAATATCTGTGAAATCCATTTGGTCCAATGTATCATTTAAAGCTCTTGTTTCTTTGGAGGTGTTTTGCTTAGAAGATCTGTCATTTACAGAAAGCGCTGTGTTGAAATCTCACAATATTAGTGTATTATTTTCTAAGTATGTTTTTTCTTTGGTTTTTAATTGATTGATATACTTGGCAGCTCCCACACTAGGGGCATAAATATTCATGATTGTTAGATCCTCTTGTTGGATAGATCCTTGAAGTGTGATATAGTGTCCCTCTTCATCTCCTACTACAGTCTTTGGGATAAACTTTAATTTATCTGATATGAGGATTGCTACCTCTGCTTTCTTTTGAGGACCATTTGAATGGTAAATGGTTCTCCAACCTTTCATTTTTGGGCTGTAGGTGTCCTTAGGTCTAAAATGAGTCTCTTGTAGACAGCAAATAGATGGGTATTGCTTTTTTATCCAGTCTGAAACCCTGTGTCTTTTGATGGGATCATTAAGGCCATTCACATTCAGAGTTACTATTGAAAGATATGAATTTATGGTCATCATAATACCTATTCAGTACCTGTTTTTGTGGATTATTTCTTTGGGCATCCTCTTTCTTAATATTTCTTTTTTTTAAGATTTTATTTATTTATTCATGAGACACACACACACACACACACACACACACACACACACACACACAGAGGCAGAGACACAGGCAGAGAGAGAAGCAGGCTCCATGCAGGGAGCCCGACATGGGACTCGATCCCGGGTGTCCAGGATCACACCCTGGGTCGAAGGCAGGCACTAAACCACTGAGACACCCAGGAATCCCCCCCCCCTTAATATTTCTTGTAGAGCTGGTTGAGTGGTCACATATTCTTTCAGTTTCTGCCTATCTTGGAAGCTCTTTATCTCTTCTTGTATTCTGAATGAGAGCCTTGCTGGATAAAGTATTCTTGGCTGAATGTTCTTTTCATTTAGGACCCTGAATATATCCTGCCAGCCCTTTCTGGCCTGCCAGGTCTCTATAGAGAGGTCTGCTGTTAATCTAATATTTCTCTCCATATAAGTTAGGGATCTCTTGTCTCTTGCTGCTTTAAGGTTTTTCTCTTTATCTTTGGAATTTGCAAGTTTCACTATTAAATGTTGAGGTGTTGAACGGTTTTTATTGATTTTTTTTTTGTGGGGGTCACTTTATCTCCTGGATCTGAATGCCTGTTTCCCTCCTCAAATTAGGGAAGTTCTCAGCTATGATTTGCTCATATGCTTTCTGGGCCTCTATCCCTCTCTGCGCCCTCTGGAACCACAATTAAACGTAGATTTTTCCTTCTGAGGCTGTCATTTATTTCCCTTAACCTTTCCTCATGGTCTGTTAATTGTTTTTCTCTTTTTTCCTCAGTTTCCTTCCTTGCCATCAACTTGTCTTCTATGTCACTCACTCTTGTCCTACCTCATTAACCCTCATCATTAGGACCTCCAGTTTGGATTGCATCTCACTAATTGATTTTTAACTTCAGCCTGATTAGACCAAAATTCTTCAGTCATGAAGTCTCTTGTGTCCTTTATGCTTTTTTCCAGAGCCACCAGTAGCTTTGTAATTGTGCTTCTATATTGGCTTTCTGACATAGACTTGTAATCCAAATTCTGTAACTCTGGGAGAGAGTACTGTTTCTGATTATTTGTTTTGTGGTGAGTTCTTTCTAGTCATTTTGTTCAGTGCAGAGAGGCTAAAAGTGAGTTGTACTGGAAAAAGGAAGAAGAAGAAGAAAAAACAAGGCGGGGTATCCTCTGGTTCTATATACTGTAATTCCTCGACTTCCCCTGGAGCTTTCCAGCTCTACTTGGTCAAGTACTTGCCCTTCCCCTGTCCTTCCAGCTGGTCTTCTGGGGGAGGGGCCTGCTGTGCTGATTCTCAGGTGTGTGCACCTGGGGGAGCTTCCCCGCCCCCTGCCGGTGCACGGCTCAGTGGGAGCTGTTTATCCTGGGAGGCCCCTGTTCCCTGGCAACCCTGACCCTCCAAGGCACAGGGTGACACCAGGAGGAACAAGAGTGGCGACGGGCAGCTCTCCAGCCCCGGCGTCAGCTCCCGCAGTAACTACCGCAGCTCCCAGTCTGCACCGCCTGGATGCTCTGGGGGCGGAAAGCGCTGATCTGCACAGCTCGGGGGCACCCGGTGGCAGGAGCGTCCTCGCTGTCCTGGGCCCTCCCCGTCTCCGCCTGTCCGGGGGGAGCACAGGATCCTGGGCTGTGTCCCTCAGCACCCTAGTCTCCGGGACCTGCGCTGCTGGAATTGCGCTCCCCGGGCGCGCAGGCCCTTCTGCGTGGAGCTGCCGCCTGAGCTGCTCCGGAGGCCCCGCCAGGCTCTGTGCCCCTGGGGTGTGCGGCGCTCTCCCCGGGGTGCACTTCCTTTGTTAGGACCCCGGGAATCTGGGGGCCCCACTGCCCCTCCTGGGATCCTGCCCGAGTTCCCTGCGAGTGCCTTTCTGTCCGGAAAGAATCCATTGCGGATTTTTAAAAGTTCCTGCTTCCAGGACAGGGTCCTGGAAGCTCTCGCAACCCCCCCCCCCCCCTTAGCCTGGCTCCTCGTGGGGGTCTCTCCCCTACTTGATTCTTTTTATTTATTTATTTATTTATTTATTTATTTATTTATTTATTTTCCGCCTTCCCACCTCGTGAGAAGCACACACTCTTCTCTCTGTAGCATTCCAGGTGTTCTCTCTTTAAATCTCAGGTTGAATTTGTAGGTTTTCAGGATGATTTGAAAGTTACCTAGGTAAGTTGGTGGGGACAGGTGACCTGGGGAACCCACTCCTCTGCCAGCTTGCCCCGCCCCCCTGGGTCAGATTTTAATTGACTCTTGTCTCTTTTGAGAACAAGTCACTTTTTTTTTTCTGTGATCGATGGTTTGATATTGATAATAGTGCAATAGAAGCCGAGGCAAATAATATTTACACCCAGAAAAGGGCACATTCCTTTGATCAGGCCCCTAAAAAGAGATAGTGTAAGAAGATGAGTCAATCTTATCTATATTTGAGTTGGATTTAGGCTTGGCTGTTTCTTTAGTTGTGTTTATTTTGCCATAGGCTTCAAATAATTCGTGCAAGGGGTCAGAATTTTCTTTTAACCAGACTTGAGTCCTGAGTACCTGGAGGATTTGTTTCCATTTTTCTGCTCTGCCTTCAGCCTTCCACAGATCCTGGTTATCTGCATCTCAGAGGGATGTCTCTCAGCGTTCTTGCCTCTACCATAGCCCAAATCAGTCATTGCTTAGTACTCACTGAAGACCTCAAGTCCCTAAGGAGGTCACTTCGTTTCTCTTCTGCTGCCTCCACATTGCAGTAAACCCCCTATGCTTATACCTCAGAGGAGACTCTCTTTCAGCTTTCCTGCCCTTCTCCCACTTGGAAATTATCACTGCCTCTTACTCAGTATTGGGCCCCAAGATCTTATAGAACTTGCCTCAGTTCTCCTTTCCTGCCCTCAGAGTTCATGAGGTCTTGTACACCTACCTTGGAGGAGCAGATGTCTCTCAGCATTCCCGTTCCTCTTCCACTGAAGTTAGGTGCCTGCTGCATCATTGTAAAACCCTAGTGTGTGAAAGTTTCTCTTAGCATTCTTACCCTAGTCCCAGTATTTCTCATAACCCCCTATGAAGGCCCATGAGAAAATGTTGGTAGGTGGGCATACTCTATGTCCTAAGGATTCTCAACCTTCATGACAGCCTACACTTGGTCTACAAATTTTTTTTAAAGAAGTTCAGCTGTTTTCTTCTTACCTATTTCTCTTGACAGCTTTCTCTTCCACTGCTTCACCAAGGATGAAAGAAACTGTTGGATCTCTTCACTCTAGAGAGAGGTTTATAACTTTCTGGATTTTAATTCATTAGATATTTTCCTCTATTTTTGACTCTCTGATGAATTTTTAATAAACTGTGATTTTATTGGTTATCTGGCTTGTTATTGTTAGGTAGGAATGGCATTGTCTTGTAACTTTCTACATTCTAAGCAGAAGCTGACACCTGGCATTTATATATACATGATTATTTTCTTTAGTTCTAAAAATCATATCTGCTCTAAAATGAAAATGGCATTCATAATTAAGTTTGCAAATAATGCTAACAATGAAATTTAGTAATGCTTTTAGTAAAAACATTGTAATTATAAAATAATTAGACTGATTTTCTTATGTCTTTTAAACAACTTTGAAGGCAATGTTATGCAAGCAGTTCAAAACTGGTTTGGAGTGATAACATTAAGAAGACTGTTTCTAGTGATGGCCGCTTAATTATAGAATAGTAATTTAAACTAAGTACTGAGGAACATGTAATTTTAAAATTAATTTTTATTTCTCATGTATCTAGCCCTGAACTTGTTTTTAAAATTACTTTAAAATAATTCAAACTTTAGTACCTGTACTTTGAATAATGCAATCCAATTGATAATATATAGCTTACCATTTTATGGTTTCTTTCTAAATACGAAAGTTGGTTAATGTATTTTTAGTTTACTTGAAAACACATCATAACACATCTTTAGTTTGTTTACAATTAATTTTAAATGAAGTGTTTTAACGAGAAGATAGATGCATTTCATTCTGAAGACAAAAGTGGAAATTTTTGCAAAAATGTAAGTACCATCGGGAAGAACTCATTTATGGGATCAGATGTGGCTACAGCTTCCTGCAGAGGGCAGCACTCTATGGGAAATCAGAAATCGCTAGGGAAATGCTTCTGAACTTTTGCCTCAAGTGCCAGAGCTTGGTCAAAGTGTTGAAAAATATTTATTGAATTTTATTTATTGAAATTTAAAGTTATGAAATTATGGAACAGTTTTTTTGAGGCTGAATATTCTGACTCAGTGTTTATTTATTTGGAATTTTTTCCCCTGTCACATACCAAAATTTAAGGACATGTAATAACAGTGACTTACTGCAAATTTACTGCTGTCTGTGTAAGATACAAGTTCTCCTAACTGCTGAAAATGACTTCTTTTGAAGTTCATTGGCATCCTCATGTTGTGAAAATTGCAGGATTTATTGCATAAAACCATGTTCACAGCATTTTTACATTTTATAATTTTATGAATGCTTATTATGTCCCCATTAAGGCATTCAGTTTTTATCTTCTTCTAAATTGTTTTTTTAAGCTTTTAATTCATATGGAAGATTTTTCATCTATGAATTTTTAGTCCAGCAAATGTATTATTTTTGAGCATTTTGTAAGTATAAGCTCCTTTGCAAATGCTTTTTCTCCTGACTTATTTTAGTTGTCCTTCTTTTTCTCTCCTGTAATTCAATTATATATGTGTTTACAGATGCTCAGATACAGCAAGAAGAGGTTGGTACCCTTCACCAACATCCTGTAATCATATCTTCTACATTAATGCCTAATCTAACTTTTCCACTTATTTCTTTTCCTTTTTTATTATAGAAGAGTTTATAAGAATATATTTTTTCTGTTTAATTTACAATAACAAAATGAAACAAACACTAGTGTAACCCAAGTCAAAAAATAGAACTTTGGCAGCTTCTAAACATACTCAGCTTTTGGTCTCCTCCCTAATTATAATCTTAGCCTTTCACCCTGAAGATATTCACTATTCTGGCTTTGTGATAATCATACCTTTCTCTTTATGCTTTTACAACCTATATATATACATCCTTAAACAATGGTCTGGTTTCACCTTTTTTGAACTTAATATGAATGGAATGATACTGTTGGATTTTTTTCATATTTTAAACTTTTAGTTTGCTTATTAAAAATTATGCATTCCCATAATTAAAATCATTTGAACAAAAAAATGGCACTCTGATTAAACTGCATTTTATAGTCTGCAGGATACCTTGGACCAACTTGGTTTTTATTCTAGATTTCTCACTGTCCTCCACTCCCCCATCCCCTGGCTTTATTCACCAACATGCAAGTTCTTTTCCTTCCCTGCCAGCCGGACAAGCAATTGGGGGAGGCAGGCTCAGCATTCATTGTCAGTAGTTCTGATTCTTTGATGAGGAAAAAGGGCGGCAGTCATTTAAACTTGATCCAATTTGTTTGCATCTTACAAAGTTAAACAGCTAATAGAAGTAAAATAAATAAGAAGGCAGTGCTTGTAGAATGTATAGTACATATTGGTGGCCCACACTTTGTTACGATTTGCCTGCTTGCTTCTCCTGTTCAGTCGTTTCTTTTAAAGACAGTGGATTTTTCTCTTACTTTTCTGCCTTCTTTAATTTAAACTTATCAAATTTCTCAATCTCAGTCATATGGGGTTTGTCAGACATGGTTGCAGAGGAAGCAGAATGAGGCACTCCAGAAAGCAGAGTCTGATCTACACCATGGCCACTTCCAAGTGTCCTGTTGGAATGGTTTTTATCCTTCTTTCTTTTGTTCAATATTGTATTTGTGATGTCACCCATACTACAGCATTTGGCTATATCATTTTCTTAGTTGTGTGAATACTTCACAACTCATTTATGCAACCGTAAGTGGACATTCAGGTTGTTTGTAGTTTTTGGTTACTGTAAAGCTGCTGCAAATATTCTTACACACCTATCTGGTGCGTATGTTTACATATTTTTAGAGTAGCTACTGGTATACTCTAATATTTCCCTGGTGAAACACATCTTGGATTTTGATATTTAAACTTTAGAATATAGGTATCTTTGTAATACACTTGTCAGCTAATGTTTTATATGAAAAATTTGTATTAATATCCAAATGCAGTACTATATGTTCAAAAAAACTCTGTGTGTATTGAGGATGAGTGTTGTAGAGGAAGTCTTGAATCGTATTCTAAGTAGAATTGTTAAGTGTTAAAGTTTTGAAGGATGCAGTCAGAATCCACAAAGGGCATGTATGATGGTTAATTTTATGTGTCAACTTGACTAGAGGTAAGTACCCAGGTTTTGGTGAAATATTACTCTCTATGTATCTGTGATGAGATTAACATTTGATCATGGTGAATTAAACAGATTGCCCTCTACAATATGGGTCAGCCTCATCTAATTAACTGCTGGTCTCAATAGGGCAAAAGGCCAAGTAAAGGAGCATTTGCTTTCTCTGCCTATCTTCTAGCTGGAACATTGGTATTTGCCTGCCTGCAGACTTGGACTTGGACTAGAACTATACCATTGGCTTTCCTGGGTCTTCAGCAGATTCCTGGTTCTTGGTGGCAGATTTAGGACTTCTCAGTCTCCATAACCATGTGAGCCAATTCCTAATTAAGGTAATTAGTAGTGGTGGTCTCTGGTGGTGAAAGATTGATTTAATTATGTTTTTCTAATTTTCTACAATGTACATATGCTGCTTTTATAATAATAATTTTTAAAAGATACAAAGTAGATAATAAAAAGTTATTCAATCTAATGATTAGTTTTTTAACTGATGGATTTTTTTTATTTTTTTATTTTATTTTATTTTTTATTTATTTATGATATCACAGAGAGAGAGAGAGAGAGAGAGAGAGAGGCAGAGACACAGGCAGAGGGAGAAGCAGGCTCCATGCACCGGGAGCCCGATGTGGGATTCGATCCCGGGTCTCCAGGATCGCGCCCTGGGCCAAAGGCAGGCGCCAAACCGCTGCGCCACCCAGGGATCCCTAATTGATGGATTTTAAATGAAATGTATTTCCTGGTAAAAATTAAGATATAAAAGACAAATTTCTGCCTAATAATAATTATATACATGACTAGCATCTTATATGCTAGATAATCTTCTTGAAAGTAGTGATTGCCTTGATTATTATTAAAAAGACCACTCCATAAGGACATAAATCTAGTGTCCTCTTCCTCCTCCTTGATTATGTGCATTTTAATATGGATCTTAAAATAGGTAAAACATGTCTTACTCTGTTCTTCGAACATTTATAGTTTTGGTTCCATCATTTCATTCCTGTTTATTTATTTATTTATTTATTTAGTTTATTAAAGCAGAAATAAATTGATTAAAATAAATTATGAAGAGTTTATGCAGATGATTATCTATAATAATCAGTAGTCTTTTATGGTCCCATTTACTTCATTATATATATATTATAATCATTATATATATATGTATATATTTTTAAACATGAATCCCTTGTACTATCTCTTGAAAGTCTGAGTTATAATCTGTCAGTTCTTTACATATTTATTTACATGAGAAATTCTTTTGTTGAATGATTTAATAATAAATACAAGAATCAAAAAATAAATAAATAAATAAATCAATAAATACAAGGATCAGACTATTTTGATGCATGAATCAGGGAATATAAAAGTGACTGAATAAGGCTCTTTGTCCTCAAGGATGTTCTAATCCCAGAAGGAAAAGGAAGAAGAAAGGTGGTAAAGATCAAACCAATATAATTTCATTCATTTTCTTCAGCAAATATTTATAAGCATTTACTTAGTCTCTGTGTTAGCTACTGGGCTTCGGAAAGAAAATACACTTTTTTCTGTGAGTTATCAATGGTCCAAAATAGGTTAATAAACAGAAAAACACACTAATCACAATCAGTATGATTAGTAGCAGTGATTCAGTGGTTCTCAAAAGGGGAATATTTTGCCCCCTTAGAGGACATTTGGCCATGCCTGGAGATATTTTTTTTTTAAGATGTATTTATTTTATTGGAGAGAGTGAGAGCTGGACATTTTTTGATTGTTTCGACTGAGGTGTGTGTGCCACTAGTATTTACCAGATAGAGGTCAAGGATATTGCTAAAGATCCTACAATGCACAGGACAGCCCTTCACAATAAAGAGGTATTAGGTCAGAAATTTCAATAGTTCTACTATTGAGAAACCTTACACTAATCATTGTGTTGGGGCTAATATAAGAGGGGTGTCCAAATCAGTAAAGGTAAGTAGGGGAGATGAGTCATGGAATACCAGCATTGAACCTGGACAGAAGTGTGAAGGACAACTGAAGTTAATCAGACAGAGAACACCACATGTGTTACAAGAGGTATGTGCAGAGTGCTATGGGAACATGAAAGAAGGAAAGTCTAATTTCTGGGGATGAGGAGGAGTGGGCATGACAATTATCAAGGAAGGCTTCTCAGGGATGTTTGAATTTGTCCAAAAGGATTACTAGGAGGTCGTCATATGAACATAGGTATGTGGAGATGGTGTTAGACTAGTTCTTGAATGTCAGTTTCAAATTGAAGTCACTCTGCCAGGCATCATTTTGAGAAGTGATGTATTTAGTCCTATAAGACACAAGACTGCATATACCAACAGTAATTCATTGTTCTATGGGGGGGGGGGTCATCATATTTTTAAATCACATACTTAAAAAACTAATCAAACTCAGTTGAAATGATGATATGTGATATATTCACTGCTGCTTTAATGTCCAAATATCAGAGATTTTCAGATATACCTCTTATTTCTAGTTTAATTCTGTTATGGTCAAAAAACATATTTTGTATGATTTCTATTCTTTTAAATTTGGTAAAATTTGTTTTAAGGCCCCCAGTGTGGTCTATCTTGTTGAATATTCCACATGCACTTGAAAGAAATGCTTACTCAGCTGTGAGTGGAGACTCACATCTGAGTGGACACTCAGATGGAGTGTCCTATAAATGCCAATAATATGACATTATATTGACAAATTGGTTGATAGTGTTGCTCATGTCTCCTATATCTTAACTGATTTCCTGTCTGTTTTAGCAATTCCTGCAGAGAGAAGTATTGAAGTGTAGAACTATAGTTGTGGATTTATCTATTTTTCCTTTCAGCACTATCAGTTTTTGATTTATGTATTTTGAGGTGTGTTGGTAGGAGTGTATACATTTAGAACTGTTAGATCTTCTTGGAGAATTGACCCATTTATCTAATTATCTAATTTATCTAATTTAAACATTGGTAATATTCCTTGTTCTGAAGTAACTTTGTATGACCGAAAAGCCACTCTAGCTTTCTTTTGTTGGTTTTAGCATGGTATAACTTTTGTCATCATTTTACTTTTATTTTTTTTAATTTTTTTTTATTTATGATAGTCACAGAGAGAGAGAGAGAGAGAGAGAGATGCAGAGACATAGGCAGAGGGAGAAGCGGGCTCCACGCACCAGGAGCCCGACGTGGGATTCGATCCTGGGTCTCCAGGGTCGCGCCCTGGGCCAAAGGCAGGCGCCAAACCGCTGCGCCACCCAGGGATCCCATCATTTTACTTTTAATCTATCTATGCTTTTTTATTAACAGGGCTTCTTATAAATAGTGTATACTTTTAAAAATCCAGTTTTACACTCTCTGTTTTTAATTAGTATGGTTAGGTCATTCACAAGTTGTTATTTTTAATCTGGTTAGATTAAAATCTACAATCTTACTATTTGTTTTATCTGTTCTTTATTTCTTTTATCTTCTTTCTCTTCTGTATCTTTGGTTAATTGAGCATTTTTCTTATTATTTCATTTATCTTCACTATTGCCTTATTATTTATATCAAAAGAATTTATTTAGTAGTTGCCCTAGAGTTTACAATGTATATCTTCAATTAATCAGAGACTGACTTCAAATAATACCCTGCTTCATGTGTAGAGTTTGTTTTTCATCATATGGCACTGAATTTTTTTTAAAAAGACTTTATTTATTTATTCATGAGAGACAGAGAGAGAGGCAGAGACACAGTCAGAGGGAGAAGAAGGCTCCCTGCAGGAACCCAATGTGGACTCAATCCCCAGATCCAGGATCACGCTCTGAGCCAAAGGCAGAGGCTCAACCGCGGAGCCACCTAGGTGTCCTGCACCGACTTTGAAGGAATATACAATCACACCTACCACTAGCTACATTATTAAAAATTCTGAAAACTATATACCTTAGTCTATGTCTAGCAAATGCTTAACAGCTTGCCTGAAGGACAAAAGAGAAAGAGAGAAAGAGAGTTCTGATTTGTAGTGTTTGATGATTTCTGTGGTTAGCCACTCCACCCATCGCCAATTTCAAGCTAAAACTGTGACATCACTAGAATGTGGAGATAAAAAAAAAAAAGAGAACAATCATTGCGTTGATCCAGTACAAGCCTCCTCCAGTATATACTACTTATCCAGTTAGTTCCTCTGCTGTTGTTAAGACACATCCTTGGTTCTTGGTGGCTATTTCTTTTTCTAGGACCTGCAACTTTAATTCTCAAGCTTTCTAATATCCAAGGAGTCTGGAACTACAATGTTTCACTCTTTTGCAAATTTATATTCGCTTATTGCTAAAAACTTCAGTTCATTAAAAATTATGTATTATAAAAGTATACACTATTTATAAGAGGCCCTGTTAATATAAAAGCATAGATAGATTAAAAGTAAAATGATGGGATCCCTGGGTGGCACAGCGGTTTAGCGCCTGCCTTTGGCCCAGGGCGTGATCCTGGAGACCCGGGATCGAGTCCCACGTCGGGCTCCCGGTGCATGAAGCCTGCTTCTCCCTCTGCCTGTGTCTCTGCCTCTCTCTCTCTGTGTGACTATCATAAATAAATAAAAAAATTTTAAAAAAATTATCATATCCCCTTCATAGGATTTCTTTTTACTTTCAAAAATACAACTAGAGGCCCTGTGTACCAATTTGTATCACCTACATACCAGAATCAACCTAAATACAAAACAAAACAAGGAGATGCATCAAGCCATTATGCAACTAAAAGTTGTTTGTGACAACTAGCCAGGAGTCAGCTGCCCTAACTCTGGGGGTTAGAACAGACTTAATAGGAGTGAAAGGTACTGGGAGGGTTAAAGACAAGCTTTTGCATCTTTTCTTACCAAAAGAATATGATTCATTCATTAGATTGATATAGGTTAGCCAGAAGGTCTGTGTTTTAAAGATCTAAAAATAGATGCCTTGATGCTCACTCATAATCAGCTACTAACTCCCTGTGTGAGTCAAGTGATGACTATGACCTAACGAGATGAGATCCTAAGTTGTTATTTACAACAGGATTGGGGAAATGGAACAAATACTGAACATTTGGAACCTTCTGGGAGAGTCTGTTGTGAAACAGTCTTAAGAGTTTTTCAGTTCTGGGGCGCATGCCTGGCTCAGTCCCAGGGGCATGTGATTGTTGATTTTGGGGTCATGAGTTTGAGCTGTATGTTGGGTATAGAGATTAGTTAAAATAAACTTTAAAAAAGTATTTCAATTCCAATGTCTCTTTATAGAACAGAGAGCCTGAGCCACTCAAGGAAATGTAAGTTAAAGATTTGGGTGGTATATGGGGTATGTGTTGACTAGAAAAATTATGTTTGACTGAGAACTCAAATGCTAAGAGACCAGGAAGCTCTAAAGAGACTATGGTATATATTCAAGATAATATTTTGGTAAGTGTGAACTTTACTGAGCAAACACATAGGTTAATACTTTCTTACATTATCATTTCTGCATATTCCAGGATGAAAGCAGTAAAAAGGGTATTGAACAAATCTTGAAGCTAATTTATTTTTCTTTACTCCCTTTCTTTTAATTTCCCCGTGGCAAACAACTGTTTTATCAACATTCTACAGGAAAAATTGGGGGGGTGCCTGGCTAGTTCAGTAAGAAGAGCATGTGACTCTTGATCTTTTGGTGGTGAGTTTGAGTCCCACACTGGGTGTAGAGATTACTAAAAATAAATAGCTTTTTTTTTTTTTTAAATGAGAAATTGGAACATAAAACACATCTTTAGAATAAATAAAAGAATATAGGCAGGAGTTGTAAATCATTTAGATTTCCTTAGGGATAGTGTTTCCAAAGCCTTAGTGAACTACTATTGCTGTTAATCACCTTTAGAGTCAAGAATTTCAGATTTTGTTACTAAATATATGCTTTTATCTTTCTGTGAGTTAAAGAATACTTGCTTAGATTTATCCTAATAATAACACCGTAAACCCTCAAAACCCTGTATTTTTTTCTGCGATAAAAGGAATACATACTCATTATTTTAAAAGTTGGAAAATATAGATAAGACTTATAAATAAAGCAAAAAAATCAGCCATTACCCCAACACTGAGAAAGAACTACTATTAACATTCATAATATTTTGTCTACATTCTATGCACATATTTTTAAACTTGGAAATATATGTATATATATATAATTTCAAATACTAATATTTCCACCAGGTATTATAAAAAAGACTTTCCTTGTACTGTAGACTATACCATTTTGACTCTAATTTTATTTGCTAAGTCATATTTTATCATATGGATGCTTCATAATTTAATAGTGCTTCAAATATTCCATCAGTATTGTCCCCTTTTCTATAATTTCAAAATTTTGTATCTTTATTTCTAATTTCAAAATCCAAACAGCTGTGAAAAGAAGAGTTTTTGTAACTCATCTGAGGACACCTGGGCTGGCCTGAGCCAATTTAGTGACAAGACTTACCTAAACTGATGTGAGGCTATTGACTATATCTATGTTCATCCCATTTAAAGGTATTACCCAGCAGAATTATTAATAGATTATGAGCTGTTGCCCTAAATATGCAAGGACTTAGTCTATGCATTGTGGAGACCAAAAAAAATGATGAATTGCAAAAAAAAAAAATTCCTAATGCTTTCAATTAAGGGATTATGGATTTATTTTAGATATTGTTTGTTTTCATATATAATATTGCAAAGAGGATTTCTGTACTTACATTTTTTTGTGCTTACATTTTTTTGTGTGTACTTTGTATAATTTCCACAAGGGTACCCTTTACTGAATAAAAAAGATATGTTGAACATTATTAAGTCTCAAGTTTTTCACTTATTTCCCAGAAAGCTTTATCATTAGCAATATATGAGACTGCTCAGCCTATGACATTCTCACTTGGCTTAGTAATTAAAAATTGGATTTATTCAGTAAGCATCCTCCAGTTTCACTGCTGATTTAATTTATATGTTTTTGATAAATAGCAAACTTAAAATTTCTTTATATTTAATAAAATTATACTACTTATGTGAGTAATCAATGTTTTACTCATTTATCTGTTAGATTGCTAGTGTTTTTTCATAATAATTTATATTTTTGACAAAAATTAATCCTTTTCCATATTATTCATGCTAAACATTCTAATTTTCCTATTAACTTTGTTTTTCATGTAGTCAGATTTATTGATTTTACAATTATGCATTTTATTTAAAAAGCATAATCCTTACAATATAAAACATACTCTTGTGTTGTCTATATAACATGAAATAACTTAACATATGATTAATATTCTCAGTAGCTTGATTTTTGCCTACTAAATTTGCTGAAATTCAAAGGGGTACATATAGACTTCTAATACTACCATCTGTGTCAATTTTTAAAATCTATTCTAGTTTACATATTTGTTATTACAAGAAAACATTACCCATTACAGAGACATTCTTAATTATACACATCATTTTATTATGAATTGAAATATTTATCAATATAAAATGATCCTTATATAATTTTTACCTGATTTTTCCTTTATCTAATTTTATTGTTACCACCTTTCTTTCTCTGTATTGCCTTTTTCTATATATCTTCACCCATCATTTTTCTTTTTAGCTTACTTGTGTCATTTTGTCTAATTTTCTTTAGCTAAACTAATTTTATGGTGCTGAATTTAAGCTATTTAGATATACTGTTGCAATAGATATGTCTGTCTATTGTATTTTCTGATTCTTTTTTTAATTCTTTGACATTTCTCTTTTTTATGCCTTTTTAAGTATGCCATATGTTTTTCCAGTATTTGTGATGGGATCAGGTCCCCCCATCACGCTCCCTGTTGAGAGCCTGCTTCCCTCTCTGCCTATGCCTTTGCCTCTTTCTCTATGTCTCTCATGAATAAATAAATAAAATCTTAAAAAAATAGTTTGTCTAAATCAATAATTAAATATCATTATTTGAGTCCCCATGACTTAAATCCCAATGTAACTGTCTTTCCCTTCTCTCTATCATTGTTAATATAATTTAATATATTATTTTCATAATATAGCCTGCCAGGGAAGACAATAAACAACAAACAATTAGAAAATATGGAGATTGCCATCCGTTGTGATTCTCAGTTTTGTCTATGGGGTTTGTAATAGATTCTAACAATGAGTTGTCCCATCAATTTTATCTTCAGTGTCGTCATGATATTATATCTTTGTGTTTTTATAAGTATTTTACTTGGTAAATGGAAGGAACAATTTGAAAATATAAAATCTGATAATGTTATCCAGACACAAAGAAGAACCTTTTGAATTAACTTTTTGCAGGCTAAATAAATCATCTTCACTTTAAATTATCTTTCTATAGGTCAAAGAGGAATATTAAATGTGGCAAGACTTTGGGGAGTAGCTCTCAGGTAAGGTTGTGGTCATTTGTGGTGGCTGGACAGGTGTTTGATCTTGCATTACATTAGTACTCACTCTCCTAAGGCTCACTTACTCTTGGCCTTTGGATCATATTTTCTAAGAGAGATTTCATGGAAGCTCCCTTCATGGGAGAAAAAAAATAGCCCCATGTTTTCTTCCTCTGTTTTTGCTCTGCTATAAGAGCAGAGGTTTCCACCTCTTTTGACCAGAGGAGTATGAAGATAAGTGAAAAACCCATATTGCTCTACTGACGTGCAGGTAGGAGGATGACAAGTGGCACTTACTCATTTTTATCTTCTGATCTGTTAAATCTTTATTCATGGTAGGTAAAATTAGCTCTAGGTGATTACACTCATTTTCTTTTTATTATCCAGCTTTCTTCCCAGGCATGAAAACCCTGAGTGGTGATGTGTACCTGCCTGTGTTGTGATACTGGGTTGTATAGAAGGACTTCTGTTCCTTAGATGTACTTTGCGTCTTTCCTCTTTACTATTAGAATGTGGCTTCAGTCTGATTATCTCTTTAAAAGATTTTCTATCTACCCTAACTTTCAATTCCTGTTAACATAATTTTTTGCCTAAATTAAATGGCAAAATCTCCTTAACTGATTTCCCTGCATCTAATTTCACTCTTTTTCAAACTTCCACCCTTGTGATTTTTTTAATCAGCAAATCACCGAATATGACACTACTGTACTGCATAATCTAAATGTCTCCCATTGCCTTCAAGGAGACAATTTAGCAAGATATGTAATTCCCTTCAAAATCTAGTACTAATCTATCTATCTATCTATCTATCTATCTATCTATCTATCTATCTATTTAATAACTTATTCAGTAGGGCCTAGGATATTATATTTGCTAAATGTTTTCAGACAGTAGAAGTAAATCTTTATGGATGTTGCTAATGACGATGATTAGTGTAACATTGAAAGAAATAGTATAGGGAGGGAAATGTAAGCAAAACTAGTAATAGAAAAGCAACAACATCAGAAACCATTCTTAAATTTATTTACTAGAATTTTTACAATTACTAAGGGATGAAACATATTTAAAATAAAATTTAGGGTCACCTGGGTGGCTCACTTGGTTGGGTTTTTGCCTTCGGCTTGATTCATGATCTTCTGATCCTGAGATTAAGCCCCATATTGGGGTCCCTTCTTGGAGGGGAATCTGCTTCTCCCTCTCTCTCTGCCCCTTCCCTAATGGTGCCCTTTCTACCATTCTCTCTCTCTCAAATAAATGGGTAAAACCTTTTTAAAAAATAAAATAAAATTTAAAGAGTCACAAGAGAAAAATTCCAGGTTTGATGAGTAGTGCAAAGGAAAAACATAGACTTAATGTTATGGGCTATGCAAGTGAGAGGTTAAGAGTGTTCATGAGGAAGTCAGCCTGGATTATAATTCTTTTCTGCTTACTAATTTACTCCTTTGAGACTTGGCTTTTTTTGGTTAAATGGATAATACTAGTGTATTCTTCATAAGCTCACTGAGGGAACTTAATTGATTCAAGTAAGAGTTCAAATAGTAAGCTTTTAATAAAACTTAGTTATTATTGTTTTTTTAAAAACTATTATTAACCTTATCTGTCTGAAAGAGAAAGCAGAGCCTTTTGCTAACATGGTGTAAAAGAGTTAGATGACATAACCCATCAGCTGCTCCCTAGTTTATAGGAAAAATCCAACTGTTAAACTATAAATAAGAAAAGTAGGGCGCCTGGGTGGCTCAGTTGGTTAAGCGTCTGATTCTTGATTTTAGCTCAGGTCATGATCTCGCTCTGTGAAATTGAGCCCCACATCAGCTCCAAGCTCAGCGGAGAGTCTGCTTGAGATTCTCTCCCTCTCCTTCGGCCACTCCTCTCTCCCCTCTCTCTCTAAAAATAAATAAATGAGTGGGAAGAATTAGAGAGGGAGACAAACCATGAGAGACTCCCAACTCTGGAAAATGAACAAAAGGTTTCAGAAGGGGAGGTGGGCAGGGGGATGGGGTAACTGGGTGATGGGCACTGAGGAGGGCACTTGGATGGGATGAGCACTTGTACTATATGTTGGCAAATCGAACTTCAATAAAAACAAAAACAAAACAAAACAAACAAAAAATATTTTTAAAAGATTTTATTTATTTATTCATGATAGACATAGAGAGAGAGAGGTAGAGACACAGGCAGAGGGAGAAGCTGGCTCCATGCTGGGAGCCAGACAAGGGACTTGATCCCAGGACTCCAGGATCATGCCCTGGGCCAAAGGCAGGCGCTAAACTACAGAGCTATCCAGGGATCCCCACAAAAAATATTTTTAAAAGAAAAATAAATATATTTCTACCTGATTCTTAGTTCAAAAAGTGGAACTGTTTTGTGCCCTATATCTCACACTTATTATTTCAAACATTCTATTTAAAATTTCTGACTCTGTGTTTTTTTCTTTAACAGTAAATGCTGCACATTTGATTCACAACATACACTTCCAACTCAGCAATCAGTTATGGCAGTTATAATTTTTGAAACTGAACTGAACTCTTTTTTTGTAAATTCAGAAAATATTGTATAAGGTGGGATGAGAGCAGTCCCTAATCCTTAATACAGTTTTGAGGATTTTAGAGCTTATTAAGGTTTTTGAAAAGCCCTCATTTAATTTGAGATTATTTTCTTGTCCTATGTCTTGTCCTATGTTTATTTCTCTTACCTCTTGGCTCCACTGTTTGGCATAACCACCCAAAGCAAAATTTACTACACTTTTGACTCAGAGGAAAAAAAAAGTTATCGACTATAAGATTGCTTTCATTTGGGGGGATGTGTGTGGGATGGGAGAGGGAGAAGGAAGATACAAAAACAAGAAAAGACTGAATCATTTTCAGAGAATTTACTTGAGTTATTTAAAGACAGATGTAGCCTCCTATTAACTTTCTTCCCTGCTGAAACAAAATTGAACTTTGATGAGCTTAGGTCCAGGGAACAAAATGTGATATTACTATTTGTATTCATGTATTAAATTCATGAGATGCTGCAATGGAATGATCCCTTTTTCAGAATTGTGTTTGAGATATTTCTATGAATCTTTTGAACTTTAGTCATTTACTCAAGTGTTAACTCTAGGCAAGATAGTCCACAGACCCGAAATTATGTTATTATTAGCTCTCAGAAGGCATAACACTACAAAAATGCAAACATGTTCTAAGTACAAAGTGAAGGTTTGTGAGTTCTTAAATACTTCTGTTGTTGATTTTCTCATACAAGAAAATAATATAGCTTTGAGTAGAAAAAATAATAAAATTCTAATATTTATGTAAATTTTGATTTATTTCCTATTTTCATTGCTTTTTGACTTAGTATGAATGCTACTATCTTCCTGCTTTTCATGGAGAACATAATGCTCTCCAGTTTAAATCCATTTTGGTTTAATCCCTGAGTTCAATTTCATGCAACTAAATGCTACATTCTCTCTACCTCAAAAAAAAAAAAAAAAACAAACAACACATAGGGGTTTGTTTATGAATACACTGTAATCTAAGAATGAGCAGTGTTTTTATAAAAAAAAAAAACTAGACCTTTATGATTGCAGTCTAAATGGTGGGGCAATTAGGCTGTTTTTATTAGAGATTAGAACATCATGTTAGTTCAGAAAGCCTTTAAAAAAATAAAATGGAAATCATAAATATCAGCTCCATCACTGCTTAAACAAAGCAGCCATCACTGCTTTCAACCTTATTTCTCTGTTCATAACACATCACAAATTCCTTGAATTACCAATTTGTCCTGACCTGGCCTGATCTGGAGAGTTGAATAATTATTCCAAAGGATTTTATCAAATAGCTGTCTATGCATGCTCACATATATTGTTTTTGTTGAAGGGTCCTCAAATTTCTGAGTTCAGTTAGGCATTGAAATCCTATAGAAATAAAAAACTATACAGGGATAAGAATGAGCTTGTGAGGGATGATACTGTAGAAAAATGACCTTAAACCTTTCTGACCTCTGGATAAGCTTGAGTATCATTTCATTATGTTTTTGCAGCATCTATAGATTCAAAGCTATGGTATATGGTAAGGATATGCAACGTTCTAATAAATTAATGAAATATTTGCTTATGTGCAATTTTACCGTATCCATATAATAAAATGAATCACATTCCTCTCAGAGGGTTTTTCATGAAACCCTGTGTAGCTCCCTTTCACTTCTCTTGGGCCTAATAGAAGACCAGCTTCTTTCATAGGCCATGTCATGAGAAAATACTGTGAGAAGGGGAGAAGGGAAATTAGAGAACTTCTTTTGTGTTAGCTAACCCTGTAGTAGAGCTCTAGAGTACTATCTCTGCATGTTCATTTGCATCAAGTCTTTCAGGGCATAGGGAGCAGGTGGGGGAGGTTGGAGGAAGAGACAAGACAGCAGATGTGTAGGAGGATGTAGGTCATGTGAAGTAACACTTTCTCCTTTCTTCTCCATCTCATGTAATTACCACTAATCTTTCTCATTGCTCAGATCAAAAATCTTGGAGAAAACCTTGAATACTCTCTTTATCTCACCCCTACTACTGATTTCTTAGAAATCACTTGGCTCTGGTTTTAAAATTTATTTATCCAACAAACGAAAAACAAAACAGAAAACCTGAACAACAAAATTAATGACTTAACTGAGCATGTAGGACACTGAACCAACAATGACAGACTATAACTTCCTTTTAATGCACACAGATGTTTAGCAAACTTGACCATATGATGAATCATAAAGCAAACTGAACAAATTTCAAAGGATTAAAATCTTTTCAGTGTGTTCTCTATTAACTAACCATGGAATTAAGTTAAATGATTTAAGAAAAAAATTGAAGCTATCATGATGCTAACATTAAGCATCATGCCAGTGAACATAACGAACCTCTTTTATGCTAAAGAATTTTCAGTTTGCATTATAAGGGCTCCTTCTAACTTAATTAGTTATTATCATTGGCTATCATTAATAAGAAATGCTGATGAAAAAGTAGATTCAGATGTCAGCAGTCAAGAAATAGCTCAAGAGGCTGATTGATTTATGTATAAATAAACACACTAGATATGATTAATGTAATTAAATTTGGAGTGGTATTTTAAAGTCAAAATACCTATTAATTCAGAACTTATTCATCTAAATTCCCTCAAGACCTTAGCAAGTTGCTGTAGACACAAATGGAAAGATATTGGGTTGCTAAGTGATCACTCTAATTTTGATAATCTTCTTTAAAGCTCTCTTTGCATGTATTAAAATATATTTACCTTGGGGTCTTATTGCTACCTGATCCAATTAAACCATTTAAAGATCAGAGTGCACGCCCAATTAAAACAACAGCAGAGGTCACATACTCTATGTGCATTGCGTTATTTCTTTATTGTATTTGTCAAATTGCTCTAGTTAGAGATGCCAGCATCTCTCCAAAATATCTCCCCACTGCTTCCTGTGTCAGCACTTGCTTTTCATTCATTTTAGCTTAAACATTCCACCTTTGATTCAGACCAAAGAGTACTATTAAAATGTTCATACCCAGGAACTATGTGTATTAGCTATGTGACTCCTTCCTTGGTCTTACCAATCTAGGCTTTAGCATCAATTTCTCCAAAAGGAAAAAGGGAACATGGCAGATACAAAATGTGTCTGCCTGCCATGTGCATACTGGCTCCAGAAGGACCTAGTAGGTTATAGTAGTTATGTCTAAAGTGGGAAATATCAGTGAGGGTGACAGAACATGAGAGACACCTAACTCTGGAAAACGAACAAGGGGTAGTGGAAGGGGAGGTGGGTGGGAGGATGGGGTGACTGGGTGATGGGCACTGAGGGGGGCACTTGACGGGATTTGCGCTGGATGTTATGCTATATGTTGGCAAATCAAACTCCAATAAAAAATATACAAAAAAAAAGAAATACAAGGAGCTAAACAAATACAGAATAACATGTCAAACTTTACTAGTAATCAAGGAAGTGCAAATAAAAAGTGGTTAATGTTTATTAAAAAAATAAAGTGGGATTTAAATGTGAGTCAGCATCTTGATTCTTTACTTAGTGCAAAAATACTATTATCATAAAATGCACTGATAATTTTAAGATATTACTAAGTAGTTTTAAATATTACACAGTTAAGTGGCTGATTTCAATGAACCTCCCTTGATCTTACCACTTTTTCTATAATTGCATTTTTTAGATTCTGTATGTCCTATATACCAAATCTGATTGCTTAAACCTTGGAATAAAACCTAAACTGCCTAAACCTAAACCTAAACTGCCTAGTTTAAGGTTGTAAGGGAATTTAGACAGATATCACTCATTAAATCACTCAAAAAATATTTCAGTGTGGTGGGCAATCGGACAGATGGTGGGTATATATAGAATAAAGAATTTAAAATTACTCATTGCTTTATGAAACTTACAATGTAGTTCAGGGGATGGTATTTATCAAAGTCAGACAAATGTGAAAGAGTAACAATGATGACTACAATGAAGAAGTATTGGTGGTGGAGTTTCTCTGAGAAAATAATGTTTGAGCTGAGAGCTGAAAAGTAGGAGCTAATCAGGGAACCTCTCCAATATCTGACTAATTCTCCAGTAATAGTACCAGTTTCTTAAAACTATTATGATTACAGTTTTAGTTATCATTATTTTGAAAAGGTACTGTAGATAGTTTTTTTAATGATTATTCTGAGTTGAGAGGTAACATCATTTTAATAGTATTTTCATTGGACCATGGAAAGAGCCGCACAGGGAAAAATAAAAAAAAATGAGTAAATGGTTATTCTTCATTTTCTTGGCTTTTGGACTCATTGATTTTAATATTACACCAGGCAACTTCTTTAACCTTTTATGAAAGTAGTAGGGATCAGCATGTCTCTGCTCCTCACTACTAAGGAACATATTTTCTATCCCCAATGAATATCCTTCCTTTTTGAAGTCTACATTCGTATTGCCTTTTCTCATCTTCTTCAGCATGAACTCTATCCCACTACATCTCCAGCACAAAATCTAAATTCTAGATTAAACAGTTTGCTTAGAATGTAGCTCTCTGTTTCATCACCATCCTGGTTGAGTCAATATTCATGTTATTGTCCCTTCTGATATCTGACCCTTACAGTTCCTCGGCCTCTACTAAACCACTGACTCTTAGTTCTACATAAGCCTCTCTTAGCCTTATTATAACTCTTCTCCAGTATTGTCAACTATAGACTTAGTAACTCTGACCACAATCTACTTTACTGTCCACCAACTCCCTTACTTCTACAGAAGTGGCTAAGTTTGGTTACTATCCCTTTATGTTTTCCTAATGACCTGATTATCTTCTGTTAAAGCTTGAGTCTACTGTTAGCCTAGGATTAAGTTGATGATATCCCTGCAGACTTTCAGTCTTTTCCCTACTTGACAGTCTTCCGGGCTCTCCTTGCAAAAGTTTAAGTCTGATTAACTTACTCCAAATACATTTTTACTTGCCTTTCTGGGCTCCTCAACACTGGTTGAGAAATCATTAAACCATGCTGACTGGTCTTCTCCTGATTTCTGCTTTTCAAACTCAAATGGATTTTCCTTGCTACTTGACAATTCCTGTATTCATCCCCTTTCATTCTGGTATATTTATAGCTATTTTAAATCTTTTTGCTCTTTCCTGAATTCCTTAATTTCAACACTACCTTCACATTCTTAGCAGGTGACTGTATCTCCTAGTTTATAGTTTGAAAGAATATGCATTGTTTGATCTTCCTCAATTAAAAAAAAGTGTACTACCTTTATTTTCCATTTTCTCATAGGAAGAAATATCCCTCCTCTCACATAATAAATAAAAACAGTTTTATTTAGATTTTTCTCTAGTTCTTTATGTACTGTTGCAACATAGTACACAGTTTATTTAAACTAATACTAGGTTTAGCAATCAATCCTATCCTTGTCTGTGAAACGAAAGTATAAATAGTCTTTGTTTATGTGGGGTTCATGAGAAATGATGGTTTATAAACTCTTAGTGGATCTGAGAACTTAGGGGCTGAAGTCAAGGTTCTGCTTTCTCTATTAGGACTTTTGTTGAACCCAGTCTTTTACTTTTCATTGTTAAAAGGAAACTTGAAGAGAATGTAAGAGGCAGAGGAATGTCTCCTATTCAATCCTGTGATCCTGAAGCAAACATTTCTCAATCCTATTACTATGAAAGGGAAGCATTATTAGGTCTATTTGGAGCCAGGCTTGGTCTCTGGAAAAACTCTTTTATGGGTAAGATAGCCAATCAAAAAGCTTACATGAAGAAATTCATTACAGTGCCAGGTTGATTTATTGGGGATATATTTTCAGATTTGAACTGAAAATGTTTTGGGATTGTTTTTACTTTATTTTTAATTGACTGGGACTCTTGAAGAGGCTTTATCAAATAAGTGGTTTCTAGAATGGAAAATTGCTTAAGGTGAGATCTTTTCAGCAAGTAGGGTTTCCTATTCTTTCTACTGCCAGATTTGAAGACTTCCAGGTATATCATTCTACCAGCTACTAAATTTTTAGTATGTTGATTTTCAAAAAGCAAATGCAGTCTTCAACTCTGAATTATATCTTAAGAAAACACAATAAAATTGAGAGAAGAAAATCATAATCACACTATAAATACTATTTTATAATCTGTTTTTAATGTAAAAACACATTATGAAAAATTTTAATGGATTTAAGTATTATTTTATTTTATTTATTGATTTTAGAGAGGAGAAAATTAGGAAGAGAGAGAGCACAAGCAGGGGGAGGGTCAGAGGGAGAGAGAATCTCAAGCAAACTCCCTCCTGAGCACAGAGCCCAACTCAGGGCTCTATCCTGGGACTCTGGGATCATGACCTGAGCCAAAAGCAGATGATTAACTGACTGAGCCACCCAGATCCCCCTTTTAAGTATTTTTAATAGCATTATTTTTTTTAAAGTTTTTATTTATTCACGAGAGACACACAGAGAGAGATTGGCAGAGAGGCAGGCAGAAGGAGAAGCAGACTCTGCCAGGGAGCCCGTCATGGGACTCACAGTCCAGGGTCTCTAGGATCATGCCCTGGGCTGAAGGTGGTTCTAAACCGCTGAGCCACCCAGGCTGCCCTAATAGCATTATTTTTAAGGATGAATGGTTGTATCCTATATTTTTAGTTTATTAGCTTACACATCAAAACAAAATAGTGGCAAACCCAACCATAGCCTTAGTTGAAAGAGCAAACTGCAGAAAAAGTGATCTGTGCCAATGGCTCTAAACTGATGTAATTTCTTTCTTTATTGCCAAAAACTGGTACAAAACCTGGTTTATAGTGGTCATGCAGTAAATGTTGAACTTAATTTTTGTACACATTTTTATTATCATTAAATGTGGGTTCTGTTTTAAGTAAACGAAACTCTCAGTGTTTATCTGGTCTCATTTTTTTGTTTGCTTTACTTATATAGGATGATTTATGAATAGAGTTTGATGTTGCTGTTCATTACTATGATAACAAACATAATCTCACAAACTCCAGACTTTTTAAATGACAATAGTGGCAAAAGGGATGAATAACTTCCTCATTTGCAGAGTGACGTTTTGATGGCTAGCACTGATAGAAAAAGAAATACTGTAATGATAGAAAAAGAAATAACATATGTATTCAGATAAAAAAACTGTAATTTTGACTACTTTTTGATCCATGGGAGAGTTTTCGAAGTTACTGGATTTCAGAGATGGATATGTTTAGCTTATCTACAATTCATAAAACATTGTACAATAAAAAAGGAACAGGATTTATATAATTTAGAATCAAGACACTTGTATTTAGGTTTCCCTCTGCAAGGAGCTAATGACAGCACATAATATTTCTGAGTTTTAGTTTTCTCATTGATAAAGAATTGACAGTATTCCACTGATGACAACATAGGGTTACATCAGGAGTACCAAATGAAGTTACACATATAGACACATATTTTAAGGTATGATGAAAATTATGGGTATAAGATGTTACTGTTCTTCATATGGAGGCTGATTTACTGTGACTTTCTATGACCTATGCATGATGGAGAGGGGATTCTTGGTTTGTAGTGTATGTCACTCCATCTCAGAATGAAGTTTCTTTTTGGGGTATGAAAATGTTCCAAAATTGATTGTGGTGATCGTTATGCAGCCTTGTGAATGTAAGAAAAACCAATAAATCTTACACTTTATTTTGTTTTTTAAATTTGAGTATATGGCAGCCCTGGTGGCTCAGCAGTTTAGCAACCCCCTTAGCCCAGGGCGTGATCCTGGGGACCCAGGATTGAGTCCCGCGTTGGGCTCCCTGCATGGACCCTGCTTCTCCCTCTGCCTGTGCATCTCTCTCTCTCTCTCTCTCTCTCTCTGTCTCTCGTGGTTAAATAAATAAAATCTTTAAAAATAATAATAAATTTGAGTATTGTTGACACACAATGTTATACTAGTTTTAGGAGTACAGCATAGTGATTTGACAAGTTCATACATTATGCCATGTTCACAAGCATAGCTACCATATGTCACCATACATCACTATTATAGTATCATTGACCATATCATTTATGCTGCGCCTTTTATTCCCATGACTTACTCATTTCATGACTGGAAGCTTATATTTCCCACTACCCTTTACCCATTTTGCCCATTCTCCACCCTCCCTCCCATCTAGCAACCATCAGTTTGTTCTCTATATTTAGAGGTCTGATTCTGCTTTTTATTTTTTTATTCATTTGGGGATTTTTCTTTTTCTTTTTTTTTTTAGATTTCACATATGATTGGAATCACATAGCATTTGCCATTCTCAGTCTTTTATTTCATTTAGCATAATATCCTCTAGATCCATCCATGTTGTCTCAAATGACATGATCTCATCCTTTTTTATGTCTGCATATATTCCATTGTATGTATGTGTGTGTGTGTGTGTGTGTGTGTGTGTACATGCACACATATCACATCTTCCTTATCCATTCATCTATTAATGGACACTTAGGTTGCTTCTATATCTTGGCTATTGTGAATAATACTGCAATAAATATAGAGGTGCATGTATCTTTTCAAATTAGTGTTTTTGTTTTCCTTGCTTAAGTACCCAATAGAATTATTGGATTATATGGTATTTCTATTTTTAAATTTTTGAGGACCCTCCATACTTTCAGTGGCTGTTATCAGTTTACATATCCAATGCCAGGGTTCCTTTTTCTTTATATCCTTGCCAATACTTGTTATTTCTTGTCTTTTTGTAAATAGCACACTTTAAATGGATGAACTGACTGGTAGATTCATTAAATTTCAATAAAAGTCTTTTATAAAGCTCATCAGTCATATCTGCTGCTAAAGAATTTTAGCTGGATATCTTTTCACATGGATCTCAATAGTCCGGCCATATTAGTGGGTTTCTATTTTTACACTTTCTCTCTAATGTCTCTCATAATATTACCCTCTGACTTGATAAAGCACCTAAGGAGGCAATCCCATGTACTATTTAAGGGCAAAGGTTTGAGAGCTCAGGTTCAAATCCCAGCTTTGTCACTTTCAAGCTGTATAATGATGATATTATGGTTACTCTGGTTACTCTCTAGTGAGGATGATAGGAATAACTCTGGTTACTCTCTAGTGAGGATGATAGGAGTAACTCTTCCATTGTGCTGCGATGTACATTCACTGAGTTATTGTAGTACATGACTTGGGCATTGTCTGCCACATATAAGTGTGGCTTTTACTATAATGATCCAAATCTAAACTGTGGCCCTACTTGTCATATCTCCAAACGCATTAAAGTTTCTGATAAGCAAAGGGCTCTCCCTTGAGAACTCTATCATTTAACAGTAGAAAACATATGGAAACTTCAAATGAAGACATTTTCCTTAATGATTGCTAAACTCAGATATTTATTCAAGGACTTCCCCCCCCCCATATGGTTAATTCCTTTAGAAGGCAAAGACACAGGGACCCCTGGGTGGGTCAGCAGTTTAGTGCCTGCCTTCCGCCCAGGGCATGATCCTGGAGTCCTGGGATCGAGTCCCACGTCAGGCTCCCTACATGGAGCCTGCTTCTCCCTCTGCCTGTGTCTCTGCCTCTCTCTCTCTCTCTCTCTCTCTCTCTCTCTCTCTCTCATGAATTAATAAATAAATAAAATATTTGAAAAAAAGTAGAAGGCAGAAACAGCTATAGTTCTTTATATATTACTTACTTTTGTGTATGTGTCATGGGAGAATGTATGTTAAATAACATTTTTTCTTGATACATATGTGTGTATATATGTGTAATATATATGTATATATACATATATATGTTAAATAAACATTTTCTTGATACATATGTGTATATATGTATAATACAATATGCATATCCAGTATAGCCTTTGTGTGACCCCAGTGAATGTACCTGGCACATAGTGTGTTCAATAAATCCTTGAAAAATAAATGAATTAATGGGCTCAGATAATATGAATTTATCCCCAATTTCAGTAAACCCATGCCCTGGTTCTTAATAGCAAACCTGCTATGATGCTATTATAGCATCATATCAACCATGACCTTGTGTTTATATATTGCATTTTGCTTTTTAAAGCACACTTACATATTATTTTTAATATAATAGCATTATATATGTAAGGTATGTATTTTTTATTTCAACTATGCCATGTCATAATTTCTTTTTTTTTTTAATTTTTTTATTTATTTATTATAGTCACAGAGAGAGAGAGAGAGGCAGAGACACAGGCAGAGGGAGAAGCAGGCTCCATGCACCGGGAGCCTGACGTGGGATTCGATCCCGGGTCTCCAGGATCGCGCCCTGGGCCAAAGGCAGGCGCCAAACCGCTGCGCCACCCAGGGATCCCAAAAGGCAAATTTCTTTTTTTTTATTTATTTATTTTTTTATTTATGATAGTCACAGAGAGACAGAGAGAGAGAGGTAGAGACACAGGCAGAGGGAGAAGCAGGCTCCATGCACCGGGAGCCTGACGTGGGATTCGATCCCGGGTCTCCAGGATCGCGCCCTGGGCCAAAGGCAGGCGCCAAACCGCTGCGCCACCCAGGGATCCCAAAAGGCAAATTTCTTTTATTTATTTATTTATTTTTTTATTTATGATAGTCACAGAAAGAGAGAGAGAGAGAGAGAGAGAGAGAGAGGTAGAGACACAGGCAGAGGGAGAAGCAGGCTCCATGCACCGGGAGCCCGATGTGGGATTCGATCCCGGGTCTCCAGGATCGCGCCCTGGGCCAAAGGCAGGCGCCAAACCGCTGCGCCACCCAGGGATCCCGCCATGTCATAATTTCATATGCTTTTATTATACATCGTGCTTAGAAACACTTTCATAAGTTGTATATTAACTCATTTCCTCCTTAGAAGAATTTTATGAGATAAGTTGATAGGTAATATAGTTGTTCTTTCAAAGAAGAAAAAAAATAACCACAACTTCAAGGAACTTAAATAACAGTAGAGTTAGACAAATTTTGGACTTGAGACAAGAACACAGATTAACATTTCATTTTGTCTTGGGTTACTTGCCCATCCTGGTACCAACCTCTGTGGCCTGAAGGAGGCGGTGCTGTAATTGTCCAGATTTGGTACACAGGCTCTCCCTAGAGCCCTTGAACTACATAGGCTGAGAGTGAAGGAGGGAGGATTCTTCAAGTGAAAACGTGGTAGTTTTCAAAAGAGGAATTAGATGCTGAGTTGGCAAAAACAATAGATGAGCATTTTGCCATCTATGTAGCCTTTACTACAATTGCTTATGATTTGACTTTTTATATTTCTATATTTCCATAAATACCTGCTTATGAAATGGTCAGTTCCAGGTTGTCTTATCACCTATTCCTTTCCTTTAATGCCCCTATGAGACTATAACCAGACCATACAAAACATTCTTAAAGATTTGGAGCAGTCACGCTTGCTGAAGCCCCCTTTTTTAAATTAAAGGGTTTTAGTATTAAATTTGGCAAATTTAAATTTCACAATCAGTAAACTTACTGCTTTTATGTAAGAGACAAAAGAAAACAAAAATGTCTGAGAACAAATGGATAGTACTTTTAGAAGTGAATAGAGTAGAAATACAAAGACAGGGATCTTTGAGAAATAAAGAGAATTCCAAATCTTTTTAAGAGAGATAAAAATTTTTTTAAAGCTGAAAATTTGAAAATAATATGTGTAATATTGAATCAAATAGCAACAATTCTTGAATATATAGGGCCATAAAAGTCACACATTCATGTTTAAATATTATTAGGACCAGAAAAAAATTACTTTATTTTGGAAAATTGTCACTTGTGTAAATTTAAAGCTCCAGGGCAGCCCCGGTGGCTCAGTGGTTTGGTGCCACCTTCGGCCCTGGGGCGTGATCCTGGAGACCCCGGATCAAGTCCCACATCGGGCTCCCTGCATGGAGCCTGCTTCTCCCTCTGCCTGTGTCTTTGCCTCTCTCTCTCTCTCTGTCTCTCTGTTTCTCATGAATAAATAATAATAATAAAAATATTTTTAAAAATTTAAAGCTCCATGTATCTCTGAAATGTAGCCTGTTTTTTTTTCAGACTTCAAATAAGGAGAAATTAAAATGGAAGAGAAATAATTATAAGCCGTCAAAAGTCGATTCCAGTTCAATTTTTTTCTCTTGAAGAAAAACAGAATATTTTTAGGAGTTGGCTCTTCTTGAGTTCTACAATTCTAAGTAGTGTTTTTTTTTTAAAGATTTTATTTATTTATTCATGAGAGACACACACACCAGAGGCAGAGACATAAGCAGAGAGAGAAGCAGGCTCCCTGCGGGGAGCTCGATGCTGAACTTGATCCCAGGATCACAACTGGAGTCAAAGGCAGATGTTCAACCACTGAGCCACCCAGATACCCCTAAGTAGTACTTTTGAATTTACAGTTGGAAAGGATGTTAAAGACCATATTCCATCCTCTTCATTTTATACATAAGGAAAGTGAGGCACAGAGGCATTAATTTATCTAAGTGAGCATACAGCTGGTTATTTTCAAAACTGGCTACCAAAATGCCAAAAGTAATTGATGAGAACTTGGTGCAATGGGGAGAAGGAAATACTTTCTCACTTCTTCTGCCCCAAATATTGAACCATTTATGTCCCTTATCACTTCTAGAGGAAAGGGATCAAACATAAAGGAAGAGGAAGGAATTGTAAGGAGAAAAGACACAGCAGGAGAACATGAAGCGTGCTATAGAGGGCTCATTTTCTGATGTGGTATAATAATAATGCTCTTTTCCAAAGAATGAGAACAGAGTCTTGCCTTGTTTCCCCTGTTTAAGATTTAAATTATATGCTTTATTTGCCTCATAAGTATACTTTATGATGGTACTAGATAGCACCTAGGAGATATTTTGAGCTGCAGTCATATGAGACTGGAATGCTTCCAACTTGGCTTTCTTAAAAGTTATAAATACTTTTCCAAACTATTTCCAGATTTTTAAAGGTGTTTAAAATAAAGATTTATACTTTTACTTTCTCCACAAGTCTCTGAATCACTGAACTGATGTCTCTAACAATTAGAGAAGAAATCTCTCCTCTTGGTCTCAGCCCTCCATCTGAACTTTTATTGAATATCGGCTGTTTTTCAGAGAATAATGTTCTCAGGTATTGGAGAACTTTGAGGATTTTTTTTATTATTTCATTCTGAGGAAAATTATTTCATCCATGGTTATTCCAGCTCTAGATGAATTGATCATATAGTTCCTCTGTGCTGTCATCTTTTCCTCATCAGTAGGGGGCACCTGTGGGTTTAAACCAAGGCTAAACCATTTTGTTCCAAAAAAGCTCTATTGACTAGATTGTTTCTAGTGTTAACCCTCCTCTTCTCTCACCCAAGGTAATTTTTGGATTCCTCATAAAAATAATCAATATATAAACAATATACAAATGAGACTCTCTGTTACCTATTATATTCTCAACACCTTAACCTGGAATCCAAAACACTTTGTGATCTAAAATTTCCTGATGAAGCCCTGCTTCTCTACTTCTCTATGCATATCAAGTCCTATCATATAACTATGTTCCAGATGTTTTGCACTTTTGTATTTATTCACTTCAATGTCTTTTACTTTAGCCTGAAGCACTACTATGAGTTTTCATGAAATCAAGTTTATGAGATTACAGTTCAATCACTACTTTTCTGTCATTTTTCCATTGAGAAATACTGGCATCTGTACTTAATGTCTGGAAACAATCTCTAAAACTCAGAAGCTCCAAATGAAAATGCTAATCAGAAAATATATTTCCCATTATATTAAAGAAGAACAATTGTTATGTGTTTTATATCATGCCAAAACCCCCAAGCAATTTTCTAAAATGTCGCTATCATATAAATGCCTATATATAAGGAAGAAACTATATTAGGGTGTAAACACTTAAACCAAATAGCGGTTACTTTATATGAAATAACATATGTAACATACTACAACCTAAACAACTTTTGCATGTTTGCTCTTTATTATATTTCATATTAAAATGTACATTACATATTTAAAATACTATGTTATACTGGGTAAATATTGTACCTTATGGATAATTTAAGAGATTTTCAAGGTATATTTTGGCTACATTTTTTTGCTACCTAGAAATTGACTTTAGATTCTAACATCTTGTGACCTATAAACAGCTGCAACTGATTTGTATTAAAATTACTTAAAAGTATTATCTACCCTCTAAGATTATAAATTTGCAAACTCCCTAGGGTAAAAACCTGTATTATTTTTTCTATTCCTTAGATGTAGTATTCAATCACTATTTACTAACTGAATATAATTCGTGGATAAGTGTTACACCCAAGATACAATTTTTGTATTGCAAACACTCATAGATTAAGTATGTCCCTAGTCACTTGTTTTATCTATCAAGGTTTCATAGGTGGGCAGTGCAAATAGTTTTAATGCAACATTCACCTGAGGCTAATGAACATGATTCTTAGGTGATCTAACTCATTAAACATTAATACTTAAACTTTATTTCAAATAAATAAAATACTATAAACTATATAGTATTTTATAAATAAAATACTATAAACTAAATAGTATTTTATCTTTTTACACTTAAATAGCAAGTCCACTGGTTCAGTGGAATCAACACACAATATACTAATTCAAATGTTTCTAAAATTGGGCTGCTAAAGGAGTCTACTCTCTGGTGAGTATTTACACAGGAAACAAGATCCACACAAGACAGTTTCCCATTTCTAGCCATTTGCTTGTATTTGGTACCATGAGAAACTTAATAATTTGGAGTTGCCATGGGGAAGAGAAAGAACAGCCAGAAGGAGAGGAAAAGAATGAATAATGGACTTGTGAAGAATCACATGGAGATGATTCTCACTAGAGAACAATGAGACATTGTGGTATTACTGCTAAATTATTGCTAAGAGATTTAGAATTCCAGGAAGCTGGAGTCTACTGAGTACTGTGTGAATAATAAGAAAGAAATTGGTCACATTTGGCTTAGGGATAATTTCAGTTAATGGTGAAACAAAGTCAATAGGTCATGGGAGTTCCATTATCTTGCATTCAGCTGACCTCTTTTAATGAAGAGCAAAGTATTGATATAGGCCTATCAAAGATGCACGACTGACCCTTGTTCGGAGATTTTAGGGACTAGACATACCAGCTTGATTTCTTTCTGTTTTCCCCCTTGGTCTCAGAGGAGTCAAGTCTGTAACTAGAGCTGCAAGAGTAAATTTGGGCAGATGGTTTGAAAGTCTTTTCAGGGGATTTGTTTTGATAATGCAGTGTGGTCAGTGCTGGATCCCTTTCCAAACCTCTGGACCCCAATAATTTGTCCTGATTTCTTCCAACCCCCTTAATGCTCCTGACTGTGACTCCCTACAATGTTATGCCCTGTGACTTTGTAATTTGTATCTATAAATGTATCTAACCAACTAAGAGTTTTCTAGGAATCAAGAGCATGGTTCTGGTGACATTGCTTTGTTGTAGAGGGGTCTCTTTTAGTTCTCCCATCCAAAAGAGCCCTAGCATGGATTTCATTATTTAAACATTAGTACTGTTATATTTTTTCTAAAGAGTTCTCCACAGAATATCTCCTTAAATTTCTAATGTGTGGTACTCAGACTTTTTGCTTTTAGCACTTTAAGCTTTCTAATTATGTTATAACCATTACAGAACTAAGCTGATCTCTGTTCCAACACTGATACAGATGAATAGGAGATCTTGAGCTTATTCCACCCATCATGTCCTAGGTCGAATTTTCTTTCTTTCCCCTTCCCTTATCACTGTCAGTTACTCAGAGCTCTACCCTTTCTTTCAGGGAGATACAAGAGTCCTAAGCTGTTGAAAGGGAGATTAATCTAAATAGGGTAGATAAGATGGGGATTGAGCAAGTTTTGAATGCACATAGGCATCATTCCTGCTGGACTACCCTGCTGTCTATCATCAGTGAGAAGGGCAACTAAGGTAGCTCTTCAGAGCAGGTGTTGTGCATTTAATTCTCAGAAGATGTAGACTAAAATGTGTCTGAGCACTGAAAACATGAGACAGCCACTGGCTCTCCTCCCAGATGCTGTTTCTCACTAGTCCCTGTGATACTCTATGCCACAAACAATTGTCCAGGCAAATTGTTCAGTATCTAAACTCCAATTCCCTGTATTCTGATCATTTCTCTCCCCTCTATCCTCCACCCTGTGGAATATTTACCTAGTTTGGGAATCTGTGGTGTGTGTGTGTGTGTGTGTGTGTGTGTGTTGAGGAGGGGACTTGAATCTTCTAAATATTTTCTGCCCCTCTTTTGGCTTTGGAACTTGAGAGCCAAGAATTTGTTACCTTTGTTATCTGATTTTGAACTGCCAGGTCTAGGAGTCCTGAATCATAGTGGACTGAATGGAGCTCAATAGTTAACACTTCAAAATGGTAACACCTTGGTCCTTACTTTTGACTTTAAATAAAAGGGCTACTTGTGGAAAGTGTTTAGCATGCAGACTCTGAATTTAGGATGCAGCATGGATGCCGCATATCACTGCCTTACTAATCACTGACTACTATGCAATTGCTTGTTTGTCAATCTTTCTCCCACACCAGACTAAATGTGGTATTTTTATTAAATTTTGAAACTTAAAAATTGTGGTAGAATATACATAATATTCACATTATAGTACGACCACCCTCCACAGAACTCTTCATCTTCCCAAAATGAAGCCCCAGATCCATTAAACAATAACCCTCCACTCGACTCCTCCTCTTCCCATCCCCTGGCAACCACCAATCTTTCTATGTCTATGAATTTGACTACTCTTAGGTACTTTATGTAAGTGGGGTCATGCAATAGTTGTCCTTTTGTGTGTGGTTTGTTTCATTTAGCATAGTCTTTTAAGATTCATCCATTTTGTTGTATGTCAACTTTTCTTCCTTTTTAAGACTGATTATTATTCCATTGTATGTGTATACCACATTTTGTTTATCCTTTCATCTGTTGATGGACATCTGGGTTGCTTCTACCTTTGGCTATTGTGAATAATACTGATATGAACATAAGTGTGTAAATATCTGTTCAAGTCCCTGTTTCAATTCACTTGGGTATATATCCAGAAGTGGAGTTGCTGCACTATATGGTAAGTCATTTTTAAAAATTTGAGGAACTGGCCACTATTTTCCACAGTGGTTGTACCATTATATATCTCTTCAGCAATACAGAAGGGTTCCAGTTTGTTTTTTAGTTTTTTTTTTTTTTTTTGTATATATATGTTTTTGGAGTTCAATTTGCCAACATATAGTGCTTGTCCCGTCAGGTGCCCCCCTCAGTGCCCGTCACCCAGTCACCCCATCCTCCTTCCCACCTCCCCTTCCACTACCCCTTGCTCGTTTCCCAGAGATAGTTGTCTCTCATGGTCTGTCACCCTCACTGATATTTCCCACTCATTTTCTCTCCTTTCCCCTTTATTCCCTTTCACGATTTTTTTAAATAATAAATTTATTTTTTTATTGGTGTTCAATTTGCCAACATACAGAATAACACCCAGTGCTCATCCCGTCAAGTGCCCCCCTCAGTGCCCATCACCCACTCACCCCCACCTCCCGCCCTCCTCCCCTTCTACCACCCCTAGTTCGTTTCCCAGAGTTAGGAATTTTTTTTTTTTTTTTTTTTAGTTTTTTTTTGAGTTAGGAATTTTTATGTTCTGTCTCCCTCTCTGATATTTACCACCCATTTCTTCTCCCTTCCCTTCTATTCCCTTTCACTATTATTTATATTCCCCAAATGAATGAGAACATATAATGTTTGTCCTTCTCCGATTGACTTATTTCACTCAGCATAATACCCTCCAGTTCCATCCACGTTGAAGCAAATGGTGGGTATTTGTCATTTCTAATGGCTGAGTAATATTCCATTGTATACATAAACCACATCTTCTTTATCCATTCATCTTTCGATGGACACCGAGGCTCCTTCCACAGTTTGGCTATTGTGGACATTGTTGCTATAAACATTGGGGTGCAGGTGTCCTGCCGTTTCACTGCATCTGTATCTTTGGGGTAAATCCCCAGCACTGCAAATGCTGGGTCATAGGGTAGTTCTATTTTTAACTCTTTGAGGAACCTCCACACAGTTTTCCAGAGTGGCTGCACCAGTTCACATTCCCACCAACAGTGCAAGAGGGTTCCCCTTTCTCCACATCCTCTCCAACATTTGTTGTTTCCTGTCTTGTTAATTTTCCCTATTCTCACTGGTGTGAGGTGGTATCTCATTGTGGTTTTGATTTGTATTTCCCTGATGGCCAGTGATGTGGAGCATTTTCTCATGTGCTTGTTGGCCATGTCTATGTCTTCCTCTGTGATATTTATGTTCATGCTTTTGCCCATTTCATGGTTGGATTGTTTGTTTCTTTGCTGTTGAGTTTAATAAGTTCTTTATACATCTTGGATACTAGCCCTTTATCTGATAGGACATTTGCAAATATCTTCTCCCATTCTGTAGGTTGTCTTTTAGTTTTGTTGACTGTTTCTTTTACTGTGCAGAAGCTTTTTATCTTGATGAAGTCCCAATAGTTCATTTTTGCTTTTGTTTCCCTTGCCTTCATGGATGTATCTTGCAAGAAGTTGCTGTGGCCAAGTTCAAAAGAGTGTTGCCTGCGGAAAAATCCTCTAGGATTTTGATGAATTCCTGTCTCACGTTTAGATATTTCATCCATTTTGAGTTTATCTTTGTGTATGGTGTAAGAGAATGGTCTAATTTGATTCTTCTGCATGTGGCTGTCCAATTTTCCCAGCACCATTTATTGAAGAGACTGTCCTTTTTCCAGTGGATAGTCTTCCCTGCTTTGTCGAATATTAGTTGACCATAGAGTTGAGGGCCCATTTCTGGTCCTCTGTTCTGTTCCATTGATCTATGTGTCTGTTTTTGTGCCAGTACCACACTGTCTTGATGATCACAGCGTTGTAGTACAACCTGAAATCTGGCATTGTGATGCCCCTGGCTCTGGTTTTCTTTGTCAATATTCTCCTGGCTAGTCGGGGTCTTTTCTGATTCCACACAAATCTTAAGATGATTTGTTCCAAGTCTCTGAAGAAAGTCCATGGTATTTTGATAGGGATTGCATTGAATGTGTAAATTGCCCTGGGTAGCATTGCCATTTTCACAATATTCATTATTCCAGTCCATGAGCATGGAATATTTTTCCATCTTCCTCCATTTCTTTCAGAAGTGTTCTGTAGTTTTCAGGGTATAGGTCCTTTACCTCTTCAGTTAGGTTTATTCCTAGGTATCTTATGCTTTTGGAGCAATTATAAATGGGATTGACTCCTTAATTTCTCTTTCTTCAGTTTCATTGTTAGTGTATAGAAATGCCACTGATTTTGGGCATTGATTTTGTATCCTGCCACACTGCCGAGTTGCTGTATGAGTTCTAGCAATCTTGGGGTGCAGTCTTTTGGATTTCTATGTATAGTATCATGTCATCTGCAAAGAGGGAGAGTTTGACTTCTTTGCCAATTTGAATGCCTTTTATTTCTTTTTGTTGCCTGATTGCTGAGGCTGGGACTTCTAGTACTATGTTGAATAGCGGTGGTGAGAGTGGACATCCCTGTCGTGTTCCTGATCTTAGGGGAAAGGCTGCCAGTGTTTACCCATTGAGAATGATATTTGTTGTGGGCTTTTTGTAGATGGCTTTTAAGATGCTGAGGAATGTTCCCTCTATCCCTACATTCTGAAGAGTTTTGTTCAGGAATGGATGCTGTATTTTGTCAAAAGCTTTCTCTGCATCTATTGAGAGGATCATATAGTTCTTTTTTTTTTTCTTTTGTTGGTATGACCTATCACGTTGTTTGCTTTATGAGTGTTGAACCAACCTTGCATACCAGGGATAAATCCCACTTGGTCATGGTGAATAATCTTTTTAATGTACTGTTGGATCCTATTGGCTAGCATCTTGTTGAGAATTTTTGTGTCTTTGTTCATCAGGGATATTGGTCTATAATTCTCCTTTTTGGTGGGGTCTTTGTCTGGTTTTGGAATTAAGGTGATGCTGGCTTCATAAAATGAGTTTGGAAATATTCTATCTCTTTCTATCTTTTGGAACAGCTTTAGTAGAATAGGTATGTTTCCTCTTTAAACGTTTGATAGAATTCCCCTGGGAAGCCATCTGGCCCTGGACTTTTGTGTCTTGGGAGGTTTTTGATGACTGCTTCAATTTCCTCCCAGGTTATTGGCCTGTTCAGGTTTTCTATTTCTTCCTATTGCAGTTTTGGTAGTTTGAGGTTTTCCAGAAATGTGTCCATTTCTTCTGGATTGCCTAATTTATTGGCATATAGCTGCTCATAATATGTTTTTAAAATCGTTTGAATTTCCTTGGTATTGGTTGTGATCTCTCCTTTTTAATTCATGACCTTATTTTTTTAAATTTTATTTTATTTTTTCAAAGATTTTATTTATTTATTCATGAGACACACACATACACACACACACACACAGAGAGAGAGAGAGAGAGAGAGAGAGAGAGAGAGAGGCAGAGACACAGGCAGAGGGAGAAGCAGGCTCCAAGCAGGGGGCCCGACATGGGACTTGATCCCGGGTCTCCAGGATCAGGCCCTGGGCTGAAGGTGGCAGTAAACCGCTGAGCCACCAGGCTGTCCTCATTCGTGATTTTATTAATTTGAGTCTTTTCTCTTTTGTTTTTTTTTTTTTTTAATTTTTTTTTTATTTGTTTATGATAGAGAGAGAGAGAGGCAGAGACACAGGCAGAGGGAGAAGCAGGCTCCATGCACCGGGAGCCCGACGCGGGATTCGATCCCGGGTCTCCAGGATCGCGCCCTGGGCCAAAGGCAGGCGCCAAACCGCTGCGCCACCCAGGGATCCCTTCTCTTTTGTTTTTAAGAAGGCTGGCTAATGGCTTCTCTATGCTACTAATTCTTTATCAGAACCAACTCCTGGTTTTGTTGATCTGTTCTACAGTTCTTCTGGTCTCTATTTCATTGAGTTCTGCTTGAATCTTTATTAACTTTCTTCTTCTGCTTGGTATAGGTTTTATTTGCTGTTCTTTCTCTAATTCCTTCAGGTGCAAGGTTAGCTTGTGTATTTGAGGTTTTTTTCCAATTTTTTGAAGGATGCTTGTATTGTGATATATTTCCCTCTTAGGGCTGCTCTTGCTGTATCCCAAAGATTTTGAACAGATGTATCTTCATTCTCATTAGTTTCCATGAATATTTTAATTCTTCTCTAATTTCCTGGTTGACTCTTTCATCTTTTAGCAGGATGCTCTTTAACCTTCACGTGTTTGAGTTTCTTCCAAATTTCTTCTTGTGATTGAGTTCAAGTTTCAAAGCATTATGGTCTGAAGTTATGTAGGGGACAGTCCCAATCTTTTGGTATCAGTTGAGACCTGATTTGTGACCCAGTATGTGGTGTATTCCAGAGAAAGTTCCATGTGCACTTGAGAAGAATGTGTATTCAGTTGTGTTTGGATATAAAGTTCTGTAAATATCTATGAAATCCATTTGGTCCAGTGTATCATTTAAAGCTCTTGTTTCTTTGGAGGTGTTGTGCTTAGAATATCTGTCATTTACAGAAAGCGCTGTGTTGAAGTCTCCTAGTATTAGTGTATTATTATCTAAGTATGTCTTTATTTTGGTTATTGATTGATATACTTAGCAGCTCCCACATTAGGGGCATAAATATTCATGATTTTTAGGTACTCTTGTTGGATAGATCCTTTAAGTATGATATAGTGTCCCTCTTCATCTCCTACTACAGTCTTTGGGATAACTTTAATTTATCTGTTTTGAGGATTGCTACCCCTGCTTTCTTTTGAGGACCATTTGAATGGTAAATGGTTCTCCAACCTTTCATTTTTGGGCTGTAAGTGTCCTTAGGTCCTAAATGAGTCTCTTGTAGACAGCAAGTAGATGGGTATTGCTTTTTTATCCAGTCTGAAACCCTGTGTCTTTTGATGGGATCATTAAGGCCATTCACATTCAGAGTTACTATTGAAAGATATGAATTTACAGTCATCATAATACCTATTCAGTACCTGTTTTTGTGGATTATTTATTTGGGCATCCTCTTTCTTTTACAGAGTCCCCCTTAATATTTCTTGTAGAGCTGGTTGGGTGGTCACATATTCTTTCAGTTTCTGTCTATCTTGGAAGATCTTTATCTCTCCTTGTATTCTGAATGAGAGCCTTGCTGGATAAAGTATTCTTGGCTGCATGTTCTTCTCATTCAGAACCCTGAATATATCCTGCCAGCCCTTTCTGGCCTGCCAGGTCTCTGTAGAGAGGTCTGCTGTTAATCTAATATTTCTCTCCATATAAGTTAGGGATCTCTTGTCTCTTGCTGCTTTAAGGATTATCTCTTTATCTTTGGAATTAGAAGTTTCACTATAAAATGTCAAGGTGTTGAACAGTTTTTACTGATTTTGGAGGGGGGGACCTCTTTATCTCCTGGATCTGAATGCCTGTTTCCCTCCTCAAATTAGGGAAGTTCTCAGCTATGATTTGTTCAAATATGCTCTCTGGCCCTCTGGCCATCTCGGTGCCCTCTGGAACCCCAATTAAACGTAGATTTTTCCTTCTGAGGCTGTCATTTATTTCCCTTAACCTTTCCTCATGGTCTTTTAATTGTTTTTCTCTTTTTTCCTCAGCTTTCTTCCTTGCCATCAACTTGTCTTCTATGTCATTCACTCTTTGTTCTACCTCATTAACCCTCATCATTAGGACCTCCAGTTTGGATTGCATCTCATTTAATTGATTTTTAATTTCAGCCTGATTAGACCAAAATTCTGCAGTCATGAAGTCTCTTAATTCCTTTATGCTTTTTTCCAGAGCCACCAGTTGCTTTATAATTGTGCTTCTATATTGGCTTTCTGACATAGACTTGTAATCCAAATTCTGTAACTCTGTAAGAGAGAATACTGTTTCTGATGCTTTCTTCTGTGGTGAGTTCTTCTTTCTAGTCATTTTGTTCAGTGCAGAGTGGCTGTATGAGTGCACTGTGTCAAGAATATCAACCACAACCTAAGTAAATCTCACCCTAGATAATTCTTGTTGGAAGTGAAAACCCTTCTCTCTTTAGTGTTCCAGGTGTCTCTTTTAAATCTCAGGTCGAACTCATAGATTTTCAGGATGACTTGAAAGTTATCTAAGTTGTAACTTAGATAAGTTGGTGGGGCCAGGTAAATTGAAGACCCTACTCTTCCACCATCTTGCCCCGTCCCCTCCAGAAGTGTTCCAGTTTTATCATATCCTTGCCAGCACCTATTGCTTTCTTCTAAGTTTTTGTATTAATAGCCATTCTAATGGCTGTGACAAAATGATTCTTAATGACTGGAATGATATCTGCATCTTCATACTACCATCATCTGGCACATGCTTGATTTGTAGATATCTAACCAATATTTATTGAACTATTCTAGATGATTCTAGTTATATTCATTTTAGTAAACTATATTATTTGTGGATTTCAGTTAATTCTGAGAAAGAATTTCCTGATAAGATGTGCTGGCACACTCTCACCTCTTAATTAAGTTCCATTCCTAAGTAGGATGTATATGCAACAAGGGAAGGTTTTAAGAATTATTTGTTAATTGAAGAAATGATCATATCAAATATGCCAATGGTTTCTTTTACTTGTGGGTGGACCTTTGTTTTGGAATGATAACTTGATTGTTTTATATATGTGAATGTGAAACAATTAGCTACTTTTTTGTTCTTGGAACAAATATCATCCTTTCTGAAATTACTTAATATGCTTAAAATAAGATGAAAGAAATCAGGAAGGTGAATAAATTTACATAGGAGTAAAGAGGACCCTGGGAGCAAAGATATGGAGATATTAGATTGCTTTTTCCTTGAAGTTCAACCTTATTAGAACCCATGGTTTTAAGGACCATAAATAAGAGCAAATGCCAAGAATTAGACACCAAGTTTCCCCAGATGTCTGGGACACAACTCCAGGGCCTCCGTTTTCCTGGGAGACGGCTGGAAACCCTGGATCTATTCTATATATACTTCTTGAGAGTAGGCGTGTGTGTGTGTGTGTGTGTGTGTGCACATACCAAAAATAATCCGTTTCTGAAAAACTGTTACATTGGATACCCAGCTGGATGCAGGACATATTCTGAGAAATGTGTTTTTCCAGTAAGAGCAGAGAAGAGAATCTTTTATCTTCATTGCATTGGGACTCACATAGACTCTGGGATCTTAGATTTTGGTGGTAATAAATGCCCTAGTCATTACGAATTTGGGCAGCAAACCAGGACTGTATTGGGTTTCTACTATGCTGTACTAGGGATAAGGCAGGCCTTAGATCACCAGTGAATTCTCAGCAGGGAAAAAGCATTGTGACAAGTTGTTCTACTGCTTGTTCCCAGCAGCATCACCAGGTGCCAGAGCTGTCCATGAGGATAGAGGCAGCAGAGTACAAGAGATAAGGAAAGACAGATCTCTAAATCTAAATATGTTGCGCATAACTCCCGGTTTTGCATTTCAGTGTCTTTGTAAGCAATATGGGTGTGATGATAGCTCCTTCTTATTGGTTTGTTGTGAAAACTAAAGAAACAAATACATGTGAAAGACTCATAATGGTGCCTTTATATAACAGTTCTCAGTAATGTTAGAAAGGAGATACAAAAAACAGAAACCCTATAAGGAGTTGACTAAATTTTCTACTTTTTCTCTATTAGTATCTAGAATCACATATGAGACTGAGGGCTTTATTATGGGATTCAAGATTGTGTGGGAGAGCGGACTATGTATACTTTTATTCAAATATTACAAGGAGCATGAATGTCATTTTTTACCCTAATTTGATGATATTGAACATGTTTCTTTCCATGTTTCCTTGTAGGTGTCCTTATCAGTTTATCTAAAGCATGTCCCAGATTGTCTTGTTAGCTGATATTTCTATCAGATGATAACTATTCTCAAACCACCCAGGCTAAAAGTGGATCATCTTGTGTCAAATCTTTTCTTTTTCCCTTGGTGTCCACATCCAGTCATTTACCAAACACTCTCAATTTTTTCTTCATAATGATCCTTGAATCTATCCTTTGCTCTCTGTTCTCACCTTTATTTGTCCAACTAGTCCAGACAAATTCCCAATGAGCTGCATATGCTCAAGTGCCACAGGACAGGAATAGATTTTATGAGCTTGTGTTGAGCTGGGAGCAAACAGGGCTGTTCCCTGGCAAAACTTGAAGTAGGTAAAGTTTAGCTTTGGCACCTTGCATTTGCCAGCCTATGCCCAGAGATGAAAAAAGCTGACTTGGCTTCTGGCCAGGACTGCACATCAGTAAGGAAATTCTCTATTAATTCAGTACTTGCTAATGACATCCCATTCAGCTATAGAAAGAAGGTAAGAATCTAAGTTTAGTCTATAACCTTCTCTACATGTAAGATCATTTGCTCCATGAAGATAGAATATGTAACTATCTTTTTACTGCTGTAGTCTAACCATATTATAGGATAACAAGATGGAAGTACAAGCAAGACAGAAATATCAAGACTGTCAATGTCTTTGGAAGGATAAAAATTTGACTTGGCTCACACAAGTGTGGTTTCAGTCCTTCAACATGTTATTTAACCTCTCTGCATTTCAATTTCTTCCCCTACTTGACTAATTTTTTTAGCTTTTGTTTTTAAATAAATAACATATGTAACATGCTTACCTCCATGACTGACCCACAGGGAGCACCCAAAAAAGAAAGTTCAATTTTTTTTAGCTAAAAGAGATCATAGGAATCAGTTCACCCATGCCTGCTCTTTTTCAGATCAAGAATAGGAGGCTTTGTATGAGACTCCAAGTCCCATGACTCCTTTTAAGCTAGTTGGTATTCATCAGGGAGCATGGGCTTTGGAACCTGATGGATCTGTCTTATTCTGGATTTTTCCAATTATTTCACAAACTTTATTTAACTTTACTTGGTTTTAGTTTTTTTTCATCCGAAATCAGAATATCTACCTCTGATATATTTTATGTAAAACACTGAGACAATTCTTGGCACAATGTGAACATACAAAATGTCTTCATTTCCCCTAGTAGCATACCAAGGATGGGGTAGAAGTCATGATCAGCTCCAAGTACAGACAATGGAAGGGAGAATTATCTGTAGAGAATTTAGAAATAGGAATGACTAACTAAAAGTTGCTTATTTTTATTGTCACCATGCTCAGCAACACTAAACAAGGTCATAAAGTCAGTAAGAAATATTCCTTTCTGAAAAACTATTTAAAAATTTTTTTAAAGATGTTATTTATTCATTCAAGAGATACACAGAGAAAGGCAGAGACACAGGCAGAGGGAGAAGCAGGCTCCCTGCGGGGAGCCTGATGCAGAGCTCCATCCCAGGACCCCGGGATCATGACCTGAGCCAAAGGCAGACTCCCAACCACTGAGCCACCCAGGTGTCCCTCTGAAAAAGTCTTTTGTTGGCCTAAATTCTAAGTAATTGTTGAAAATACCTTTTGAGATTAATGGGCGGGGGGGGGGAGTTCAAATTGGCATATTTTTTTTTATCACTTTTCCTTTAAAAAATTGTATTCTACACAGAAGTTAATCCTGAGAACAGTTGGCTCTTGACACATACAGGTGATGTTACAGTTGTTCATTCTGAGTGATTTTATAATGGAGTAGCCTTTGCCTTTTTCTCTGTACTTTCTCTGTACCCATGCTTTGAGAGTGGTGATACAATTTAAAGATACACCCATATTTATCTATATCCAAACTTAGGTTCCATATGAATCTCTTTCATTTAAGCATGAATTGTGCTAAAATGGTAGTCTTCTAATGTCAATTCTACTACAGTCAGAGGCTGAAAAGAATATTCAGACCTGGAACCTTTCTACTCTGGCAGGGTAATGGTTAGAGGGAATTTGATTAATCTGATATTGCCAGGGGAAGTAGTATGCCATGGAAACATGAGTAATAAAGTGTGTTTTTGGAAATAACAGGGGGAGTGGAGAGTCTGATCTCATGAGATTGTGTTTTGAAGCAAGTGACTGAAAACATCTCAAGTGTGATAAACTATTTGGAATGTGGTGACCACCTGGTGTTTATATTAGAAATAGAGGCTAATAAATAAAGATTAAAAAAGAAAGAAAGAAAGAAAGAAAGAAAGAAAGAAAGAAAGAAAGAAAGGCTGAGACTTGCCCTCAAAGTGATGGCACAAAAGAAAGCCAAGCAAGTTAAAAGGGACCGGCAGGGATACACTCAGTAAATCAGGAAAAACATTAAAAGTGTGTTTGGATGGATATACTAAGTCCTGTGAATGAGAATTGATATGAAATTGGATAAGCACAAAGGAAAAACAGAAAAAAAAACCCATAAGCATATTAATTAATTAAAAGAAAAATGGAGCATTGAGCAAGGCATAGTGTTTAACTATTAGCCATTCCCAATTGATTCCTTGCCCCTACACCCCTTTTTTATGCCAACTTCCAGTTAGAGCCTGAAAAAGAGGTAATCATTTTCTTAAAGTCTCTTGTCACCAGAGGTAGCATATAATGCCATTCTGAGCAATGAAATACCAAGAGAAATCTATTGGGAATTTTGCAGAACATAATCCCTTCTGATAAAAGAGAGAGAGAGATCTAGGAAGAAAGCTTTATCTCCTTTCATCTTTATCTTTTCTTCCAAGGATGCTGTTACAAAATGGCATGATGCTTGGAACTTTAACAGCCATGCTGAACAGTGAGAAGAACCAGAGCTGCAGCACAAGGGCAACAGAGTAGAACACTAAAAAAGCCTGGATCCTTTTTGGCATAATCAAACCATAAACCAGCCTTGCCATCACCTGTATAGGGACTTCTTTTTTTATAATCTTAGCTAAATAATATTTTTATTTTCTTTTATTAGTGATACAGAAACATTGTTAAGATGTTATTAGTGCATCATATTTTAAGAAATAACACTTGAACATGCAACTTCTAAAAAAGTTCTTTTTAAAACATTTATGATACAAAATATTAATGGTCTGATTGTCAAGTCAGATTATTTTAATATTTTTGTTGTAATGGCTGTTTGAAAAAAGCCATTTGAAAAAAGATAACGGGAAGAAATGTATGCTTCGCTCTGGTTACTAAATCATGACACTCATTTTTCAATTCTATCTGCCAATAGTGCAAGCTTTTTCTTTTTTTTACTTAATCCTCTTTATTGAAATAAAGTTCTTTACATTTTTTTAGTGGTAGCCTGGAAATCTGTTATTTATAGCCAAAAACATGAAGCTGTTAAAAAGAGTGATATAAAATTAAAGCAGAAAATTGATTAATCAACATTATTTAGACAGTATTTCAAATGATACTACTCATTTTCTCTACACTTTAGGCAATAGAAAGAACAAAAGAAAATGTGCCTTTTTTTTCTAGTTCACACTGGGAGAAAGGAAGAAAGTGATTTAGGATCTTCCCATTCACCAAATAAAGAACCAGTTTAGGGGCACCTGGGTGACTCAGTGGTTGAGGGTCTGCCTTTGGCTCAGGTCTTGATCTTGGGTCCTGGGATGGAGTCCCGCATCAGGCTCCCTGCAGGGAGCCTACTTGTCCCTCTGCCTGATTCTCTGCCTCTCTTTGTGTGTCTCTCATGAATGAATTAAATAATATATATATATATATTTTACAAAAGAACCAGTTTATTCTGATTTATTTATGTCCACTAGAGACTAAGAATAGCTATGCCATATATGTCTGAGGGAAATCGAAACAATTCCCTGAGAAGAACACAGTTTGTCACATATCTTCTATCTGACATGGAGCCTCCCATTATGTAATTCTTAGAACTATGCAAATGGCATCACACGGCATGCATTGGATACTAGAAATCAGGCATAGAAAAATAAAAATAAGTACAAAAGTAATGATAAAATATTAACAAGTTAAATTCAGTGTATTACGAGAATAACATGAAACCATAAAAATAAAATATTAGTAAAGCTCTAGATGCAATTACTTTTAAACTTAAACAGTTTAAAAGGAGGAAAATTCTGTGATTATTTCAATGGATAGCTTCCAAATTGTCTGTTATTTCCAGTTTTTGTCCTAAACAAATTTACCAGGCAAAAGGAGTACAGAATTCTTCTATATTTGTACAGTGTTTTCCCAACATTTACAGCCATCTTTCCAATTTCTAAATCAATAGGGTTTTTTTATTAAGTGAATGTTCCTTTATTAAGTTTTTTCAAAGCAACGAATTTATTTTTCATTAATGTTTTATAATGTTGACCAAATTGCACAATTATAATAATGAAAACAAAGAAATCAACCATATTTCATAACAATGCAACTTCAGTTTTGTAAATATAAATCTTAGCTGGTAGGAAAAAATGCTGTTGTTAGTGCTATCAAAGGGTAGCTTCTTAGCTACAAGTATTCAGCTTTTTGTTAGTCATATCAAAGAGAATAGAAAACTTTGGTTAATCTGGTTAATTTCTCTCTGTGCTATCTAATACTATAGCCATTAGCTAACTTGGCTATTAAATGCTCAAAATGAGATGAGTTTAACAGAACTTAATTTCTTACTTAATTTAATATAATTTAAAGTTAAATTTAAAAACTAATAATTCAATCATTGAAAAACTTTTAAGTATATTTAGAACAATTTGGATATGTAAATCTACCTTTATAACTATATATTTGTGAAATTTAAATATAAATTGAATATTTCTAACAAAAATTTAGCATCTAACTGAGATGTACTGCAAGAGTAAAATATGTATTAGATTTTGAAGACTTAGTATGGTAAAAAGAATATAAAATATCTCATTAATAATTTTTTATCTTGGTTACATGCTGAAATTATATTTTGGGCATAATGGATTAAATAAACTATATGCTGAAAATTAATTTTATCTTTCTTTTAGTGGCTACTAGAAAATTTAAAGTTCTATATTTGTATTGCATTGTATTTTATTGGATAGCACTGATTCAAAAGTTTCTCTGGGAAGGTTTCTACTATATTTTTAAAAATGTATAATGCACTTATCTTTTGACTAAATAAATGTATCCTACAGAAACTTACTCATATGCCTTTACAAATATAACATAAAGGGTGTTCATTTTACTAATATGCCAGTAAATGATAGGACACAATTTCAATAGTTTTCCAATACGGGTAAAAAACTTGTTTCAAACATACATATGGAATGCTAATCATCGATTAAAGAAAATACAACACATAGACACCCAGAGAGATGAAAAGATGGCCATAATACTGCAAAAAAAAAAGATAATGGAACAATATATATATAATGAAATCTCACTTCTAATAAATAATTAAAACCCTATAAAAAGAGTATGTACATTTTCACTATTTTCTACAGTCTTCTATATTCTTTGCATTTTTCAAAAAGGCATGTATTCCAATTTAAAAATAGTGACAAAGGACAGTATTTCTACATGTCGATCCATGTAATTCTGTTCTAGAATAAAATTAGCTATAAAAATAACTTTCAAAACTGCTGATTTGTAGAACCAACCCATAGGCAAAGTACAGATGACTTAATTTTAGGTATAGAAAAGATTATAATATGTTAAGTCCTGCCAATGTAAATAAAGGTCATGGAATTTGGAGATAATGGGAGAATGCAGCATTGCTGATTTCTTCATGTCAGATATTGGAAAGTCAATAGATAGTACCTAAAAAGTTGTGACTTAAAAACTGTTTAAGTCCAAAAGTTTACCTCAAGGAACTAACTGTAATAACACAATAAAATTATTTGAGGATTGGTAAGCTAAATTTTCACTCTTCATAGCAAGGATATTATTATGTCAATAAAGTAACAATTACTGAGATTTATTTAACATTCACTCAGCATTTATTTTTTTGGCTGGGATAAGTACATAATAAACTAATAAAATTAGTAAACAAAGTAATTCTGATCCAGATGAGTGTTATAAAGTATAAGATAAGTGTTAGAAAGTAAATAAAGAGGGTGACATGTTAGAAATCAACCAGTGTGGCTGTTGTATCATTAAGGATTATGTTTATCTGTGATGACCAGAAAACTTAATTAACAGTGGCTTAAACAATAAAGAAGCTATTTTTCTCATGGAATATGAAGTGTGGGCTTTCAGTTCATGACTGATATGGTGCCAGGATCTGATGCCATTAAGGAAAAGTTTCTTTCTTTCTCCCTGTTCTGCCATTCTTAGCAGGAATTTGCTGCACAGCTAGCTTTTTGTCTGCATTTCAGAGAAGGAGGATGAAATAGAAGAGACCACAGTCTGGTTTAAGCTTATGTCTCAGCCAAAACTGTGTGGTATGGCCTTCCCTAGCTACAAGGCAGCTGAGAAATGAAGTCTTTATCTTTCTAACACCTATAAGAGAAAGCAAGAGGAAAGGCAGTCCGATGGATTAAGCAAGGATTGCTTCTTTATTTTTTAATTTTTGGTTTTTTTTTTAAGATTTTGTTTATTTATTCATGAGACACACACGCACACACAGAGACAGAGAGAGAGAGAGGCAGAGACTCAGGCAGAGGGAGAAGGGTGCCTGATTCAGGAGTTGATCCCAGGACCGTAAGATCACTACCTGAGCCAAAGGCAGACACTCAACCACTGAGCCACCCAGGTGCCCTTAGGATTGCTAACTAAGAACTCAAGGATGAGAAGGAAGTCACACAAAAACCAGGAGGATAGCATTCCAGTAAAGTCCCTCTTGGTGCCTGAAAGACAGAACAGAGACCAGTGCAGATGAAGCATGGGATGCAAACAGGAATGGTAAGATATGAAGTTAGCAATAATTAGATCATGCAGGGACCTGTAGATCACAATTAGGCATTTTTTTAAATTCTAAGTATAGTAGAAGGGTTTTAAAAGGAAGAGTAATAGGATCTGACTTCACAATTTAATTAAAGACTTATTTTGCTGCTATACAATTTATCCTTGAATAACATGGGTTTGAACTGTGAGTCCATTTACATGTAGATTTTTTTAATAGATAAAGTATGGTAAATGAATTTTCTCTTCCTTGTGATTTTTCTTAACATTTTCTTTTCTCTAGATTACTTCATTTTAAGAATATAGTATATAAAAATATATAACATACAAACTATGTGTTATTATTATTTGTTATTGGTAAGGCTTCCAGTCAACAGTGGTCTATTGGTAAGTTTTGGGGGAGTCCAAAGCTATATGCAGAAAAAAAAGTTACATGTGGATTTTGGACCGGGGAGATGGGGGGTGGCACCTCTAATGCCTGCATTGTTCAAGGGTGAACTGTTTAGGAATTGGATTGAAGTGGGGCAAGTGTTGAAACAAGGAAACTAGTTAACTAGTTAACTGGTTCAGTTAGGAAGCAATGGTGGCTTGGAGTAAGAGGAGCAGAAATGTGGTATACAAGTGGAAATATTCTAGATGTATTTTAATCAGCATTTTATGACTTGCTGATTAATTAAATAGAGAGGAAGGAAGAAAAAGAAAAATCAGGGCTAACTCCTAGGTTTTTAATATGAGCACTCAAGTTGATCATGGTGCCATTTACAGAAAGGGGAAAGACTATGATGTGACTTAGTTTGGGGCAGGAAATAGAGTGGAATCTAGAATTCTGTTTTAGAAGGGTAAAGAGTTGGTAGGGCTTACTATGCATGCAAGGGGGCAGCTGGTTCTGTGAGACCAGAGCTCAGTCAAGAAGTCATGATTAGAGTTAAAAATTTTGGATTCATCCACATAAAGACAGTTTTCCAAACCATGAATTAAGCATATCATTTAGAATTGTGGTGATAGCCACCAGAAAATTAAAAGCAGAATTAGTTAAAAGTTATTTTTCTTCAGAGAGTGTGTATTTTAATATCATGTGATCATGTGATATATAACAAAAGAAACAATGTAAGTAAGTAGTAAAAGAATAAAACAGGAGACAAGAGATTAAAATGTAACTTTGGTATATCCATTTTACACTTTTAAAATATTGATCTAATTATTCATGATGATGATGAGAGTTATTTCATAAGGACAGACTAGAATATTTGGTTTAACAAAAGCCAAAAAAAACACATGGGTATTTTAGCGTTTCAGTACTCTACAATTAACAATTTGGTTTCTTTTGGGGTCTGGATTAATTTTGGAAACACTTTGGCTGCATCTTTTTGAGCAAAGAATTTTGGTTTCGTTTTTAGATTATCTCAGACACAAAGTGATTAATGATTTCCTTGGGGCTCAGAGTCTACTCAGTTTTTCAGACTATCTCAACTCACTGTTCTGACATGCCCTTCCTTTACTTTCTTAAAGTGACTCCTGAACCCACTGAAACTTCTAAGTAAGTAGATGCAGGCTTTGGGTGGGGGTCAGTGGGAAAGAAAATGGAGATCGGAGAGAACATGGCAATTCATAAATATGGAATTAGCTGATTTTATTATTGAACAAAGCAAATACCCTGAATGCATGCAGGTAGCAAGCATGTGATTACAAAACTGGAGAGTATTTTCAGCTCTATTATATGGAAGTAAAGCTGTCATTGTTCTATATCATCCTACTTTCAGTAATAACAAATATTCAATTTCCATCAATAGCTATATTGAACTTACTTTGATATCCTATATTTCATAACTCTTAATCAAGTTTACTCTGACATTGTTTTTACCATAATGCTTTATCGGACTTATTCTTACATCCTGTTGTCCCTGACAGTGTGTCTTACATATGTGATTAGTCACATGCTTCAGCATTTCTCAGCTGTTTACCTACACAAGAGAAGAACATGGGGGACTTTGGGGAATAAAACCACACAGTCTTCTGACACTCTTCAGAATGTTTTGGGTCATAGATATTAGGATAGCTAAAATGTGAGAGGTATGGGAATGTGTGGATGAGGGAGGCGAGAGAAGCTCAGATTAATTGGATATTCTAGTTTTAGGTTTCTCCATGAGATGACCATAAGCAAGAGAGAAAGACTCATAATTTTGCAAGTAGTAATTAACAAATACTGGATTTTTAAAAAGGGAGTATAAACATTAATTTCTAGGATGATATCCAAGTAGCTGCCAGTATTAAGTACAAATACAATAAAATTCAGTCTTCTTATCTGTACATTTAATGTACTCCATTGTCTGGATTTGAATCATCTCCCCAGCTTTATCCTCCTATAATAGTGATTATGGTGAGAGGAGGGAGTGTACCTACCTTCTAGGACCATGGAGGGGGATCACTAAAGGAATTTTTCAGACTTCACGTATCACCCTAGAAATTGTTCATAGGTACTGTTTGTAGTGTATTGCTATAGTATACCCCTCAAATGTTTTGAACTAAAAAACCAAGGAAAAGGTTGATATCAATTATTATAGGGTAATCTGTTGATTTTTTTTTCCTGATTAGGATCTCTGTTACCTTTAGGGAATACCTTCTTTCATTTTCAGTGCACCTCTTCCCTACAATGATCAACAGGGTGATAGACACATGACGAAGGCTGAAGAAATTATAATACCTTCCTGTTTTCTCTGGTTCCTGCAGTTAGCCCATTTGATACATGATCTCTACCAAGCCAATCATTCTTCTTCCCTGAATTGACATACAGGTGCTGTGAAAAAGTTCTTTTTTCCCCAAAAAACTTTCTAAGGGAAATCTGTATGGATATGATAATATGTGGCCACTTTTCCCACCCTACACAGACAGCCAATTTACAGATTGAAGTCAGACCACAAAGAGGAACAAAGAGAGAGATGGAGAACGATAGACAGCCCTAAAATAATAATGATTAAAATAAGAATAGTCCTAAACCTGTCTGAAGCAAGTTCCACCACTGAGTAAGTTAAAAGAATTCCTCAGTCCCCCATTGTAGTTAGGTATGTGTCCCTTGCAATAAAATGAATTATTTTTAAAAAATGCTGCTGTGCTACACCTAAAACTTCTGCTTTCAACTGGATTTTCTGAACATGTACATGCATTTTTTTTCTCTGAGTTTTGGCTTAGGTTGTGACCTTACAGATTCCTCAAATTTATTGGAAAACTGCATAATCTATTTATCAAATTGTATTAATTGTTTGTGTCCCAGGTAAAGTCCTTTCTCCCTCAGTCTTTCCTGACAGTGTAAATAGTCTTCCTCTGAACTCTGCATTTGTTTTTTGTGCCACTAAGTGGACATCTAATCCAATATTGTTTTATCATACTTCTTAAATTACAGTTTTGTATTGTAATTTAATTTATGAGTGTGTGTGTCCCAATTCATTTACTAACTGACTGAGGAAAGAAGATATATACTATACTTCTCTATCTCTTTCTCAAAGGTCACTATAATGATAGTCACATCATAAAAACTTGATAAATATTTGTTGTCTATGTGGCAGAATGAACTGGAAACAATACCACAAAACACTATAAATGGAGGCTTTGGGATGAGAGGCAGATCTATGAAATAATCAAGTCCTTTTTGATATAATGATAGTGCTTAATTTTTTAGAGGAATTTGTAAAAATTTTCATTCCAGCAGAGTTGACAGGTATGCAATATAGTGATTCAACAATTCTATATATAGCTCAGTGCTCATCTTGATAAGTGTGCTCTTAAATCCCTTTCCTATTTCACTCATCCCCCACCACCTCCCCTCTTTACCTTTGGTAACCATCAGTTTGTTTTCTCTAGTTAAGAGTCTATCTATCCTTTAATTTTCTCTTTTTCCTTTGTTCATTTGTTTTGTTTCTCAAGTTCTACGTATGAGTGAAATCATATTGTATTTGTCTTTCTCTAAATTATTTTTTCTTAGCATTTTACCCTCTAGATCCATCCATGTTGTTGCAAATGGCAAGACTTCATTCTTATGGCTGAGTAATATTCCATTCTCTTACACTTCTGTCCATTCATCTTTTGGTGGACATTTGGGTTGCTTCTATAATTTAGCTATTGTAAAAATGCTGTAATAAACATAGGGGTGCATATATCTTTTTGAATTAGTGTTTTCATATTCTTTGGTTAAATATCTAGTAGTGGAATTGCTAGATAATATGGTAATTCTACTTTTAAGTTTTTGGGGAACTTTCCGTACTGTTTTCCACAGTGGCTGCACCAGTTGGCAGTTCCACCAACAATGAACCAGGGTCCCTTTTTCTCCACAGCCTCACCAACACATGCTGTTCCTTGTGTTTTTTGTTTTAGCCATCTGACAGCTGTGATATCTCATTGTGGTTTTGTTTTGCATTTCCCTGATTAATGATGTTGAGCATCTTTCATGTGTCTTTTGGTCCTCTGGATGTCGTCTTTGGAGAAATATCTATTCCTGTCTTCTGCCCATTTTAATTGGATTAGTGTGTGTGTGTGTGTGTGTGTGTGTGTGTGTGTGTGTGTGTTGAGTTGTATAGGTTCTTATATATTTTGGATACTAACCCTTTATCAGATAAGTCATTTGCAAATATTTTCTCCCATTCAGTAGGTTGTCTTTTAGTTTTGTTGATGGTTTCTTGTGCTGTGCAGAAACTTTTAATTTTGATTTAGGGGATCCCTGGGTGGCGCAGCGGTTTGGCGCCTGCCTTTGGCCCAAGGCGCGATCCTGGAGACCCGGGATCGAATCCCACATCGGGCTCCCGGTGCATGGAGCCTGCTTCTCCCTCTGCCTGTGTCTCTGCCTCTCTCTCTCTCTCTCTCTGTGACTATCATAAATAAATAAAAATTTTTAAAAAAGTTTATTTTTGCTTTTGTTTTCCTTGTCTTAGGAGACATATCTAGAAAAATGTTGCTAGGGCCAAACCCTCTCTTCTAGAATTTTTATGGCTATAGGTCTCATATTTAGGTCTCATATTTAGGTCTTTAATCCATTTTGAGTTTTTTGTTGTATATGGTGTAAGGAAGTGGTCTAGTTTCATTCTTTTCATGTGGCTGTCCAGTTCACAAGATGATTTGTTGAAGAGACTGTCTTTCCCCTTGCACATTATTGCCTCCTTCATCAAAGATTAAGTGACCATACAATTGTGTGTTTATTTCTGGACTCTCTATTGTAGTCCATTGATCAATGTGTCTATTTTTGTGCCAGTACCATACTGTTTTGATTACTACAGCTTTGAAATCTGGAATTGTGAGGCCTCCAGCTTTGTTCTTTCTCAAGATTGCTTTAGCTATTCAGGGTATTTTGTGGTTCCTTACAAATTTTAGGATTGTTTATTCTAGGTCTATGAAAAATGCTATTGGAATTTTGATAGGGATTACAGTGAGTTTGTGGATTGATTTGGGTAGTATAGACATTTTCATGATATTTTTTTCTCCCAATCCTTGAGCATAGAATATCTTTCCATTTATTTGCATTATCTTCATTTCCTTTCATCAGTGTTTGTAGTTTTCAGAGTACAGAACTTTCGCCTTTTTGGTTAAGTTTATTCCTAGATATTTTATTATTTTTGGTGTATTTGTAAATGGGACTGTTTTCTTCATTTTTCTTTCTGCTACTTCATTAGTGTATACAAATACAATAGATTTCTGTATATTGATTTTGTATCCTGCAACCTCACTGAATTAACTTAACAGTTCTAGTAGTTTTTTGGTCGAGTCTATAGGGTTTTCTATATATAATATCATGTTATCTGCAAATAGTGAGTTTTACTTCCTTTCCATTCTACTTCCTTTCCAATTTGGGTGGCTTTTATTTTTTTTCCTTTACTGACTTCCAATACTATGCTGAATAAAAGTGATGAGAGTGGACATCCTTGTCTTGTTCCTGATCTTGAGCAATAAGCTCTGTTCTTCTCCATTGAATATGATGTTAGTTATGGGTTTATTACATTATGTATTAATAAAGCATTAATAACATAATGCTTTATTTTGTTAATGTATGTTTTCTCTAAACCTAATTTGTTGATAGTTTTTATCATGAATGGATGTTATATTTTGTTAAATACATTTTTTTCATCTATTGAAATGATCATATTTTGATGTGATATATCACACTGATTGATTTGCAAATATTGAATCACTCTTACATCCAAAGAATAAATCCCACTTGATCATAGTGAATGATTTTTTAGTGTACTGTTGGATATGATTTGCTCATATTTTGTTGAGGATTTTTGCATCTGTGTTCATCAGGCATTTTGGCCTGTGGTTCTCTTTTTTTGGTGGTGTCTTTATCTGGTTTTAGTATCGGGGTAATGCTAGCCTCATAGAATGAATTTCTTTCATTTTCTTTCCTTCCCTTTCTATTTTTTTGAAATAGTTTGAGAAGAATAGGTTTTAACTCTAAATGCTTGGTAGGATTCACCTGTGAAGGCATTAGGTCCCAGACTTCTGTTTGTTGGCATTTTTTTGATCATTGATTTCATTTCATTGCAGGTAATCAGTCTGTTCACGTTGTATATTTCTTCCTGCTTCAGTTTTGGGAGGTTATATGTTTCTAGGAATTTGTCTGCTTTTCCCCTTTTCCCAATTTATTGGCATATGTTTTTTTCCTAATAGTCTCTTAAAATCCTTTGTATTTCTGTTGTGTTGGTTGTTATTTGTCCTCTTTCATTTGTGATTTTGTTTGACTTCCCTCTCTCTTTCGATGAGTCTGGCTACAATTTATAAATTCTGTTGAAATTTTTAAAGAACAATCTCCTGGTTTTGTTGATTTGTTCTGTAATTATTATTATTGGTATTATTATTATTATTAGTTTTTACTTCATTTATTTCTGTGCTTATCTTCATTATTTCCTTCTACTTGCATTATGTTTTGTTTGTTCTTCTTTTTCTACTCTTTTAAGTGTAGGACTAGGTTGTTTGAGATTTTCTTGCTTCTTGAGGTAGGCCTGTATTGCTATAAACTTCCCTCTTAGAACAACTTTTGCTGCATCCCAAAGATTTTGGACCATTGTGTTTTCATTTTCATTCATCTCCATATATTTTTTGATTTCCTCTTTGGTTTCTTGGCTGACTCGTTCATTATTTAGTAGCATGGTATTTATCCTCCATGTATTCGTGTTCTTTCCAGATTTTTACTTGTGGTTGATTTCTGTTTTCATAGTGTTATGGGCAAAGAATATGCAAGATATTACTTTAATCTCTTTGAATGTGTTGAGACTTGTTTTGTGGCCTAATATGGTGATCTATTCTGGAGAATGTTCCATGTGCACTTGAAAAGAATTTGTATTATGCTCTTTTGGGATGGAATGTTCTGAATATATCCAGATCCATCTGGTCCAATGTGTCATTCAAAGCCTCTGTTTCCTCATTGATTTTGTTTGGGTGACCTAATTGTATGTGGGGTGTTAAAGTCCTCTACTATTATTGTATTACTACTGATTACTTCCTTTATATTTGTTATTAGATGCTTTATGAATTTGGGTGCTCCCATGTTGGATGCATAAGTATTTACAATTGTTGTATCTTGTTGAATTGTTCCCTTTATGATTATGTTGTGTTCTTTCTTTATCTCTTATTACAGTCTTTGTATTAAAGTTTATTTTGTCTGATATCAGTATTGCTACCCCGACTTTCTTTTCACTTCTTTTGCATGAGAAATGCTTTTCCATTCCTTCACTTTCAATCTACAGTGTTTTTAGGTATGAAATGAGTCTTTTGCTGGTAGCATATCCATAGATCTTGTTTTTTTTTTAATCTATTGCATCACACTGTGTCATTTGATTAGCATAATTAGTCCATTTAAATTCAAAGTGACTACTTTTCTAATATTCCAAGTAATTATTGATAGGTATATACTTATTACCATTTTGTTACTTGTTTTGTGGTCCTTTTCTGTTTTCTTCTCTTACTCTCTTCTCTCATGGTTTGCTGGCATTTGTTAGTAATTCCTTTCTTTTTATATTTTGCATATCTATTACTAATTTTTGATTTGTGGTTACCATTAGATTTATACATAACATCTTATGCACAGTCTATATTAAGTTGATGGCCACTTAAGTTCGAACCTATTCTAAAAAGAACTAAATTTTTGCTCCTTTTCTGCCCACATTTTAGGTGTATGGTATCATACTTGACATAATTTTATTTTGTGAATCCCTTGACTAGTTTTTATAGATTTACTTCACTTTATTGCTTTTGTGCTTCCTACCTTTTTGCACATTTTTTTTAATGGTCTTTCCTTTCAACTCAAAGAATCCTCCTTAACATTTCTTGTAAGGCTGGTTTGGCAGTGATGAAATCCTTTAACTTTTGTTTGTCTGGGGAACTCTTTAGCTCTTTTTCCATTCTGAATGATAGCCTTGCTGGAGAGAGTATTCTTGGCCACTTTAAATATATCATGCCATTCTTCTGGCCTGCAAAGTTTCTGCTGAGAAATCAGTTTTGAGCCATATGGGGTTTCCTTTGTATATAACACTTTTTTTTTCTCTTGCTGCTTTTAAAATCCTTTCTTTATCACTCTTTTTGCCATTTTAATTACTGTATCTCTTGGTGTAGACCGCTTTGGGTTGATTTTGTTGGGAGCTGTCTGTGCCTCTGGATCTGGATTTGTTTCCTTCCCCAGATTTGGAAAGTTTTCAGATACTTTTTTTCCAATAAATTTTCTGCTCCTTCTTCTCTCTCTTCTCCTTCTGGGATCTTTATTTTTTTTTTATTTTTTATTTTTTTTTTGTTTATGATAGTCACAGAGAGAGAGAGAGAGAGGCAGAGACACAGGCAGAGGGAGAAGCAGGCTCCATGCACCGGGAGCCCGATGTGGGATTCGATCCCGGGTCTCCAGGATTGCGCCCTGGGCCAAAGACAGGCGCCAAACCGCTGCGCCACCCAGGGATCCCTCCTTCTGAGATCTTTATAATGCAAATGTTATTATGCTTGATGGTACTATTCCTGAGTTCTCTTAATCTATTTTCATTTTTTTCTTTTTTCTTTCTCCTGTTCAGCTTTCCGTTACTCTATCCCGTAGGTTGACCATTTATTCTTGTTCTTCTAGTCTACAATTTATTCCCTCTAGTGTATTTTTTATTTCATGTGTTGTTTTCTTCATTTCTAATTGGTTCTTTTTAATGTTTTTATCTCTTTGTTGAGGATCTCCTGAGGTCCTTCAATATTTTCTTAAGTTCAACAAGCATCTTTATGACCATTGCTTTAAATTCTCTATCAGACTTATTACTTACTTCCATTTCATTTAGCTTTCTTGCTGTGATTTTGCCCCATTCTTTCATTTGTGACATATTTCTCTGCCTTTTCATTTTGTCTCTCTTGGTCTATCTCTCTGTGTTAGGAGAGTCAGCTACATCTCCTGCTCTTGAAGGTAGTAGTTATGTGAAGAAGAGGTTCTGTAGTGGCCTGCAGTACACTGTCCCCTTCACCAGAACTTGGTGCTACAGGGATGTCTCCTATGTGTGTTGTGTATACTTTATTGTTGTGGCTGAGCAGCATTTGCCTTCAGTACAATATCTGCAGTATTTCTTTTTGCCTGTTGTGGGCGCAGTTTGGTCCTTGTGTTGTTACTGGGCTAGTTAGAGGATGCCTTGAGTTGAGTCAGACCAGGTGTTTGCCAGTGTTGCAGTAGCACTGAACTGCAGGGTGCTCTCCCTGTGTTGTTTACCTGAGAAGCTTTCATTGGTGTGCAATGCATATGGTCAGATCAGATGGCTGCCCACAATCTACTGCTGGGGTCAGTCAAATTGGATTGTGTGGTTTCTTCCTGTTTCCCTAAGGCAGGAGTCACTTTGAGGTGGTGCTGCCCCCCTGTTAAAGCTGTTTGCATCCTCTGATGCTACTTTTGTGATGCCCCTTTGGGTGGACTTCTGTTATAAGTGTGTTGGATGGAACAGGTCCACAAGAGAATGTGGGGGTAAGTCACACAATGCTATGGTCTGAACCAGTCTACAAGTGATAATACATCATCATACCCTCTCAAAATATAAGCAAAATTAAAGTGATGTACTATCAGCAGTAGACTGGTTCAGACCTTGTTAGCATTGTGTGCCTTACCCCCACATTCTCTTATGGACCTGTTCCATCCAACACAAAAGATAAGAGCAAAGTTATGTCTACAGGAGAGATTGCATATTAGAATATGAGATTAGTCGATGTTACTAAAAAAAGTAATGGTCTGATGAAGGGTCAGTAAACTATGCTTGCCTGTCACCTGTTCTAATAGATACAATTTTTATTAGAACACAGTACAAAGACAACATAGCCTGCAAAGACAAAATGTTTACTATGTAAACCTTTAAAGAAAAGTGATTTGCTGCCTCATGTTTTAGATAAATGTGCTTACCTCATAACTAAAATATGGAGAAAACCTGGGAATCCCTGGATGGCTTAGCGGTTTAGCACCTGCCTTCAGCCCAGGGTGTGATCCTGGAGACCCGGGATCGGGTCCCACGTCGGGCTCCCTGCATGGAGCCTGCTTCTCTCACTGCCTGTGTCTCTGCCTCTCTCTCTCTCTCTCTCTCTCTCTCTCTCATGAATAAATAAAGAATCTTTAAAAATAAATAAATAAAATAAAATATGGAGAAAACCAGCCACAACTAATTGTGGGGAAATGAATTAAAATTTAAATATTCACCAACAGCTTTTGAGGAGCCTCTGTTTGCATGTAGCCCTGACATAAGGCACTCAAGTTATCATACAGCAAAAGGAATCTGGGAGTGGGAATCAAAAGACCTTTTCTGGTAGGGAAAGTTGGAGTGTCTATAGGACACAAGTGAGATACTAGACAAGAGAACACAAAAAAGGGATTAGAAGGCTTAATGAGAGGATAGGTGTGAGCAAGAAAGCATAAGATAGAGGCTGGTCAGCTACTTCTCTTCTATTGTAAGTAAAGTTGCATTTTTTCTTTCCATAATTCTTTTTGAGAACTTTTATCTCTTCAATATCTATTTTAAAGGGGAACCTATCTCTCATCAAAGGAGAAAAATATGGCAGCTTCACAAAGAAGAAAAAAGGTTCATAAACAATCTTGCTTCCCAAAAGACAGGGAATAAGAATGAGATTGTCATATTATTACCATCTATGGCATAGAATAATTATTATATAATAATTAAGAAGAAAAAGAACCAGAGTGAATAAACTCTAAAGTTTCAATTTTTATGCTTTTCCCAGAATGAACAAAACATATCTTTACTATACACTCCTACACATCCACACACAATACATACACACACAAATGATCATTGACCTAGAAATATCTAGAGTTAATAGATTGAGATATGACTTCTGAGGCCTGCAGAATGAATCTGAACCCTCTTGCCTGGAGCTTTGTTTGCTCCTAATCATGAGTGAACACTGTAGTTGCCAATCTGACTAAGGCCACTTCAGTAAAGAGAATTCTCATTTGGTTCCTCAACCTAGAACAAGGCTTGTACTGAGACACAAGGCTATGAACACAAACTGTTAGCTTGAACCACTAGATCTAACTGGACCTGCCTTTGAGTTTGAGGAAGGCAAAGAAGCAAACTGGTAAGCACTCCTCTCCTTCCCTTCTCAGAGGTGGGGTCAGAGAGACTTGCTAAATCTCTGTGGTATTTTACATTTTTTGTGATCTGCAATATTGAAAAAATTGCAAACAAGTTGTAGATGTCAGGCAGTTTTTTTTAGGAATCAAGTTGCCAGGAACAAGAGGATTTTGTTTCTATGTGAAAGCATAAGTTTGAAAAATAATATTGTAACATTTCATCATGCTATTTCCTTATGTTCTCAAGTCCTTCCAGTGGAGGAACCAGATGGGAGGGTTAGGGACCTGAGCATCTTGTGGGCAGTGTCTAAATTGGACAAGTTTAAGTTTTTTTAAACTAACCAGTCAAGTCCAGCGACAAAAAAAAATGCAGTTAGGTTAGCACTTGAATAAAATAGCATTTGAGTGAAGTATGTTTTCTCAGTTTTGAGAAAGTTCAAAATTGGAAGAAGCCATTAATGGAAGTGAACTATGACATTTATAGATAACATAAGTGTCATTACATGGTGAAGTCTACTTCTCTTTATTTCTCCTTTAGGCTACTATTGCACTTCTGATATCTGTTAGTTCACACAAAATATACCTTAGAAATGGGCTATGTGTAATTCATGATAGCTACACAAAAGCATTTCACAAATATGAAACTCCACCTCTAACTTTCCTGGAAATAAATGGATTACTTGTAAGCCTTCCATCCACCCTTGCCTTTCTTTTTATGCATTTACTGTCAACTTGCACCAAAGGTGGAACAGCTATTTATTTCTGGACATGGACTCATGGCTTGGAATTTTACGTGACTAGCTTTTGACACAGTCTCTGAATATGAGCCTAACCCTTGTTCTTCCCAAATAAACAAAGACCGGCTGACTACAAGTTGGAGTGAGAATTGGCCTGACTTATCTTCAAAAGTTTACATTTCATCTTATGTCCAATGCTAAACTTAGTTTGGAAAAATGTAGTTTCTCCAATTAGTATTTATTTTTTCCTTATTCTTTTATATAAAGACAAATGACATCCTTTCAAGTCATTCCAAATATGAAAATGGTGACATACTCACTTGTGAGAAGAATAACTCCACTGTACATTGTAAATAGATAAGTTATGATTAAGGGATTTAATTACCAAGATAATATCATTTAAAAAATTATAATTAAAAACTTTTGTGTATAGAGGGCAGTCTTAGATTTCCTAAGAAAAAATGTAAAAGAAACTAATTACTTCTTTCAAGTAACTATAAAAATACATTTGTTGATAAACACATATACCGATAAACACATTTTAAAAGGTTTACTTCCATTTTATTACTTATTACTACATAATTATTTTTATTTTAATGTGTATGGAGAGACTACTGTGTGCTTGGTTTTATCATGATCACAAATATAGTTTTCTTTTATTTTAAAAATTTTATTTATTTATTAATGAGAAACACAGAGAGAGAGAGGCAGAGACATAGGCAGAGGCAGAAGCAGGCTCCATGCACGGAGCCTGATGTGGGACTCGATCTTGGGACTCCAGGATCACACCCTGAGCCTCGGGCAGATGCTCCACCGCTGAGCCACCCAGGCGTCCCACAAATATAATTTTCATGTAACTTTTGCTACTTAAGAAAGTACTTAAAAACCTTGTCAGAGGGCAGCCCGGGTAACTCAGCGGGTTAGCGTCACCTTCAGCCCAGGGCGTGATTCCGGAGTCCCGGGATCGAGTCCTGGGGTCAAGTCCCACATCAGACTCCCTGCATGGAGTCTGTTTCTTCCTCTGCCTACGTCTCTGCTTCTCTCTCTGTGTGTCTCTCATGATTAAATAAATAAAATCTAAAAAAAACAAAAACAAAAAACCTCGTCAGATCTATTGAAGTATTGAATTTTGTTTCTCTTGTGTAGGGGCAATCTGGATGTTTTATTGTTTTTTTAAAACAGAATTATCAGGAAATTTTAAAAATTATTTTTGCATCAAATTCGATAAATGATTAGAAAGTTTTTATAAAGTAACAGAAAATTAAAAGCTAAATATTATTTACTGTTTTTTATAATATTCATAACTCAGGTATAAAATCAATTTAGTGAGTTGATAATACCTAAAAAAATACACTAGGCTAGACTAGAATAAATATTGAAGCTATTGGAGTGCCTTGCATGTAGTAAAAAATAGTAAGGTTGATTACTAATTTGTGAAAGCTTTGTTTTAACTATGTGCGTGCGTGTGTGTGTGTGTGTGTGTGTGTGTGTGAAATGTATTTCTTAAATCTGTAAGTTGTTACATTATATAAGGTTAAATGTTGATAGTGGTAATATAATTGTTGCAATCAGTGGACAAGTTCTTATACAATGAGTTAAGGACATCAGAAGATGGGGTAAAGAGTACAAGTTTTTACTTAGCTTTACTTACCATGGTAAAGGTACTTTAATTTCCTAACCTGTGAAGGGGGATAACAATAGCACCTACATCACAGGATTGTTGTCAGGTTTACATGAGCAAATACACAGGGCTCAGTATATGCTTGACACAAAGCATATTGAAACCAGCTTTTATTACCATCAAACTTTTAGTTTGCAAATGCTAAATCTAATGAGAACAGGAAAGATATTCCCTTTGTTTCAGGAAACCAATGATTTGGAAAAGAAAGGCCTGTGACAGGCCTGTGTGGTATGTATTGTGTATATGTGTGTGTGTGTGTGTGTGTATGTGTGTGTGTATGTGTGTTGGTGGACCAGGAGGGTAATGAGAGAAATTTTATAGTTATTTTCTGATGAATATTGAGAAATGCCATCCAATATATATTGCTTTACAAAGACTTTAAACTGTAAACAACCACTAACTTCTATGTCATCCAATGTCAGTTGAATAATTTCATGCATAAAATTAATTGCTTATGCTTGTAGAATATTTTTTAAAGATTTTATTTATTTATTTATGAGAGACACACAGAGAGAGAGAGAGAGGCAGAGACACAGGCAGAAGGAGAAGCAGGCTCCATGCAGGGAAGCTGACGTGGGACTCGATCCAGGGACTCTAGTATCACACCCTGGGCCAAAGGCAGGTGCTAAACCACTGAGCCATCCAGGAATCCACTGCTTGTAGCAATTTTAATACATGAAGAGATAAAATTTCCCCTTAGATATCCTAAGAGGCATGTCTGAAAAACAAGATGAGAATGGATTTTGTGTGTGAGGATATCAGTAACTAAACAGAGGTATTTAAGATATGTGATGTGTGGATCTAACATGGTAGGAAGTATAGGGAGATGGGGCACTGAGGGGCCACTTGATGGGATGAGCACTGGGTATTATACTATATGTTGTCAAATTGGACTCTAATAAAAAATATACAAAAAATGAAAGCTTTGTCCACTCAGAAATAATTTTATCTAATAAACACTTAGGTCAATGTAGATCAAGAATGTTTGCACTTGTGATCTTCCTAGTCCTGGCTGAGGAGAGTTTGAGATAGCAACCCAGAAATGATCATAAACATGCTAGCAAGAAAGGGGACCCAAGCTGAAGTTTCATTTATGTTAAAAGGTGCCTTAGATCTAGCGTATTGTTTGATGTTCTTATCTGACAAAATGGTCAGTTCTGCTATGCTTTAACTCACAGGGTGTATACCTGTCAAACTCTGAATTGAAAAATCTTAGCATCCTTGATTATAAAATCTAAATGATTGAATTTTCTCTAACTCTAAGAACTTGTTAAGATACACTTTCCAGGGATGCCTGCGTGGCTCAGCGGTTGAGCATCTATCTGCCTTTGGCTCAGTGTGTGATCCTGGAGTCTCAGGATCGAGTCTCACATCGGGCTCTCTGCATGGAGCCTGCTTCTCCCTCTGCCTGTGTCTCTGCCTCTCTCCTTTTGTGTCTCTCGTGAATAAATAAATAAAATCTTTAAAAAAACCCACTTTCCAGCGAATAATCCACTATTCTTATATGATAATAGTATGTGTTATAATACATACACACACGTGCACACACACACACACACACACACACACACACTGTGACCCTCATTTTCAAGCTTTTTTATGTGTTTACTCAAAACTATAATAAAGTCTGGACAAGCTGGGGGGCATATTTTTATTGATCTTAGTTAACATCTAGATGATATCCGAATTTCCTGCACAATAGTAATAAGAAAAAAAAAACAGATATAGTAATTTGAGGAACAAAGATTCAAGTAGGGCTCCTCATCTCTTATTCTGCTTTTCATAACAGCTTTCCAGCAAGAGAGCACTGGGCACTTGACAAAGAAAGGAAAGGAAGAAGAGAAGAGAAGTAGCTGAATAAATGAATGAGGTATGCAGATAGGAAAAGATGGGCAGTGTGGAGGGGCAATGGGACAGATTTTTAATATAAATTCAATTCAGGGAGGTATCTGTTTATTGCCATCTATTTGTTTAATAAATAATTACTGAGCAATCTACTCTGTGCTGGGTAGTGTTCTATGTGTTTGAGATACACCATGAACTAAACAGAATAAGATAGTACCCTCAGTGGCCTTGTATCTCATCAGGAGGATACAAAATAAATAAGAAAATCAGGTAGTAGGTTAAGTGTTATGAGCAAAACAGGTTGAACAGGGTAAGGAGGATCAGGTGTCTAGGGTTAGAGAGAGGGTCAGGTTGCAGTATTAAATAAGACAGCCAGGACAGGACTCATTAAGATAGCAGTATCTGAGCAAAGATGTAGGAGGTAAGGAGATTAGGAGTTTAGCCAAGCAGCAATCTGCTTTGTATATGTGTGTATGTGTGTGCATGCATACGCACGTGTGTGTGTGTGTGTGTGTGTGTGTGTGTGTGTGTGTGTGTAGGTGGGGAGTCTTCCCGCAAAGGGAACAGCTAGATCAAAAGTCTCTGTAGAGAAAGAATAGTTGAGTTTTGGACATGCTGACTCTGGCGTGCTATTTAACATCCAAGTAGAAATGTTGAGGCAACTGTTGTATATACGAGTCTATAGTTTGGGAACAAGGTCTGGACTTGAGGTAAGAAGTTGGGAAGATTAGAATTAAGAGAAGATGGATTAAACCTCAAGCCTGAATGAAATTGCCAAATGAAGGTAGCTACGGAAGGAGACTGAGAATGTCTTTAGATACTTCAAAATTAAGAGGTTGGAGAGACCTCGGAACACAAAGGAGATTGAGGAGAGCTCCACTGAAGAAGGAAGAAAGACACAATTACTTTCTTTTCCCCATAGCCAATATTGGCTAATGTTGATGTCTCAAACAATATTTGCTCTAATAAAAGCCATCTATTTCCCTATAAGAGGCAGTAGAAACTATGGGTCTTCATCCCCTCTGCCAAAAACAAAAACAAAAACAAAACCTTACTATAAAAACTATACATGTTTTAAAAGGAAGACATGTTTTAAACACACTTAGAAATTTTGAAACTTTTAAAATTATAATGCTAGGGATTTGATCATCAGAGATTTATATCTGGCAACTAATTTTTTTTAATTCCCGGATTTCTATGAAAAAAGGCATTTGTCATCCAATGAGTACATTAAATTAGCTAGAAATGGAGGCTGACCACTTCTTTGATGCTTGATAGAAATGTGCACATAAAATTAGTAGTGACTTAATTTCATCTATTGGTAAAAGTGGCTAATAATTTGTATTTATATACCTTTTAAGTGGAAAAAAACTGAGGTGTGTATAAATGCCAACCAGTCATTTTATTGTGCTAAATATCAAAAGCTTATTAGATTAATTACAGATAGAAGCATTTGATTCACTGCTAATAAGAGCAATTTCAAATGATTAGCATGAACTAGATAATGGAAATTATTTTGATTTATCATTGTCCAAAAGAGAAAATATCTCAGTTTTTCCCTGATTTATTTGCCCAAACTTTAGAGAGCCCACAGATAGCTTCCATTAAACCTTTTTTTTTTTTTAAAGGTTTTATTTATTTAATCGAGAGAGAGAGAGACAGAGACAGAGACAGAGACACAGGCAGAGGGAGAAGCAGGCTCCATGCAGGGAGCCTGACGTGGGACTCAATCCAGGTCTTCAGGATCACACCCTGGGCTGTAGGCGGCACTAAACCGTTGAGCCACCGGGGGCTGCCTCATTAAACCCTTTTGTATAAAACAATTTCTATGCAAATTTTTAGAAATCTACAGCAAATATTTCAAGGTACTTCCAGCTGATCCTTTAATCCTAGTTAATTAGACCAAATAAACATATCTACTGTTTGCTATGAAACAATTAATGATCTAATGTGCCTAGAAGGTTGAGTATAATTTAAAGTTGGTTTGGAAGAAAGCTTAATAGATCAGAGAAGCTGACTTCCTTAGATACAGTAATCTGTTTTGAGAAATTTAACTTAGGTTTAACAGTTATTCTGTGTATAAATGTCATGGGAACTCATAAGATTGTTTGTAATAAGCAATATCTAGAGGAGAATTAAGAATGAACTATAAGAAAGATGTTCTTCATTTGATTTTCAAACTAGAAAAATATTTGACCTGGCAGTCAACATAGTTGAACAGTTGTGAATGACTGAAGAGTTGCTGAGAGATCCCTGATGATGCTGGTGAATGATAGTCTTGGTTGACTAGGATAGTTCTTCATGTTATTATTAATATTTGAGAAGTAAAATTCATAGCCAAAAGTCCTGGTAAATTTTTTCCAAGGTATTTGTTGGCTTGCACTATAGATGGCTTTACTTAGAACGCTAGTTCCCTTGATATTTGTCAAAATACAAAGACAGCTATTTCATAGATAATTGTCCTATATTTATTTATATTTCATGTTTCTGTGTTCAGCTGCTATTGATGTGTTTACTTACTTTGAGTTGATTTTTCTCTCATATTTATAGTGCTTAATAAAATATCAAAAGCAAAATAAAATAAGTAAATTAGGGATGGATTTAATTTTGGATTCTGTCTAAACCAGCTGAAGGACAAAAAGATCTTCCTGTCTTTATCTACACATTGAAGCAGGGCCAGATCTGGAGGAAGTGACTGAGGCACTTGCTCTGGTATAAGATTTAGGTTGGCTGGGCCAGAGAATAAAGGATCTTTCTTCTATGGAGTGTGAATGCTACTCTATAGGTGAGGATTTAGCTAGGATATCTGAAGCAAAGGGGTGATGTAATCAAATCTTCCTTTCAGATCTGCTCTTTCCCCAAAACCCATTGAAATGATAAATGAATAATAATAGTAGAGAACAGCAGTAATGATATGACGTGAATGTAATGCTGTGGATTTCTAATAGATAGAACACAGATGAGACCGATTAAAGGAGCCACCAAAGATTCCTAAACTTCTTAAGAAGATAGTGAGCTGTTGCATTCTATGAGGAATGAGGAAATGCTGGCCTACTCCTTTAAGACCTCCTTATTTGCAGAGGTTAGAGTTAATGACAGTGATGAGCAAGGAGCCCCTATAAGAAGCATCACTTGGAGATGAACTCTAACAAGAGATTACATTAAATAAAAACTCATTATCCATGTGATGATAGGAAAGGATTGATGTTGAGCACTGAAGCCATTTAAATAAACAAAGTGTAAACAACTGTTGTGTGCTTAAAAAATGAAACAAATATAATTTTTGAAATTGATGATATACTTAAAAATCATCCCAGATTATAATAAAAACATTACAGATTATAAACAAAAAGCAAAACAACACTAAAGAGAGGAGTATTAAGGAGATACAGATATATAAATTATTTTGTTCTGTCATTGAAAAAGCCAATAGCGGATGTTTTATTCTTGACACTGATAATTAGAGACTAATGGATGGATTGTAAGACTTACAAGTATATGTGCTGCCGAAGCTAGCACTGTAAGACTTACAGGTAAAACAGCATGTACCTCTTCCAAGTTACTAGACCTAAAAGATATCAAAGAATAAATGAGCCATAGAACACAAGACTAAAACAAACAAATGAAAAGTGGCCAGGAGGTAAAATGAGATAGGATGTAGAAGAGTTAGTAATTAGCAAATTCCACTTCAGTCTTGCCCCAAATCTCAGAAAGTGTCAGGTGTAATGTTACAAATTCCTTTAAGTTTATCTGTGGGCTCTCACTCTTTATGAAAGTAATTTGAAGGATGCTCTGAGAAAATTTCCTTCTCATGATTAGTGAGAAAAAAATTAGTTTCTTTCATTAGTTTCCAAAACCCAAAATTCCACAAGAGCATATACTCCCTCTTTACTTAAGGTTAGACATTCTAACTAGAAAGACATTAGACATTTTTCATTTTCGTCTACACTTAATCCTCCTCCTCCTCCTTTCTTCTTGTTGTTGTTCTTTTTCTTTTACTTTCAAATGTATTTTAGTGTTTTTATCCGGTTGTCAACTACCAATACCTTTGCTGAGGCAGATTATCAGATTGTTTCTTTAGATTAAGTGAAAATAAGATAGCATCCTGGCATGGCCCAGGTAAGTGTTGACAGCCAAAGTATTTATAGCAGTGATTTCCTTGCTGAAGTTTTCACTAGTATGAAGTAAGAAAATAAGAAAACTACAGTGAATTTCTAGAACAATTTAACATACTCATTTGTTTCTGAAGTAGTGGATTCTTACTGGGTTTTGGTGTTGGACTTTTTTGTCTTAGGAAATGAGTCTTTATTGGATAGCAATTTTTAAAGTGTCCATACTTGGCAAAATAGACTATTATTAAACCTATGCTAGTTCAACTTTTTTTCTTTTAATATTTTACTGTTAATTGAGTTCAGAGAGACGCCCATTTATTCATCTGCTTATACACTGAAAAACTTTTGAGATATTACTATGTATCAAGCACTGGTCTAGGTGCTAGTAACATAGCAGGGAATAACAAAAATGTTTGTTCTCATGGATCTTAAATGCTGACAAGGACTCAAGTTATAAGCCAATTAATATATAACATATTGAGTGGATGTAGTTATAGAAATAAGTGAAGCAGAGTAAGGAGACTGCCAGTGGTGGGGTACTATGTTTGATAAGGTATATTTGAGCAGGTATCTTCATGAAGTAAGGAATCAATCATTCCAAGAAGTAGGGGGCTTCCACTTGGCATATTCAAAGCATGTGAGGAGGTCTTTCAGGCTGGGGACATTAGTGAACTAGGAAGAGGTGAATGAGATGGTATCTAAGGAACAGCTTGGATCTCTTAGCAGAATGGCTTGCATCTAATTCAATAAACCTTTTTTCTCCCCATATGCTATACCTATACTTGTTCAACAAAGAGAAAATATCTTGATAGAAAACCCAAATTATAAGAACTTTGAACAGTCAAGAAAAGAGGCAATAGGGTGACTGTGCTAATAATTGGGTTATATGACAGAAATTTTCCATAACTTGAAAGGGTTAAATCTATAGTGCCAAAGTTTTAATAAAAATATATGTAAAACACATGATAAAATAAAAACAAATAACTAAAAAAATTATTTGTGGTAAGGTTTTGAAGTTAGCAATATTTTGAATTTTTTCCAATTCTTTTTTAGTGTATCAGTTTGAATAAATTACTTAGAGGTAGAAATAAAAGATATAATGAATAGTCATTTTATAGTCTTGATAAGTCCATTTGGGTATACTTTGTAGAATTTGAAGAAGTACATTGCTCTTATGACTATAAAAAATTCCTTTGCAGTTCAGGCTAGTTCTCCTCTTATAAAAATACTGAAGCAGTACATATTGAGTGTCAGATGATAGATCACTGAAAATAATTTTTCATAATGGATCAGTGTGACAGTTTACTAATACAATTAGCATGTTATTTTTACCATATAACTTGGAAGGAGTTCAAACAATTGAGTGACATTGGTATACAAAATTTCTTCCATTTTCATCTACATAATTTCTCAGCAATTGTGTCTATAAAAATGAATAGTGGTAATGAAATGTTTATTAAACCTGTCTCATCCCAGAAATATGTAATATTTAGCCATAGTGAACCAATTGCAAAAAAACAATACCCACTGAGTTATATTTCTTTTCTTTTTTTTTTTTCTGAGTTATATTTCTAATAAAATTTTACTTTTCTATGTCAGGTAATTATCAATATTTATACTATTTATATCATACTGATTGTTTGCTAATAATTAAAATGATTAAGTCTAAAAGAAATATTTTAGTACAGTTTTATGGTCTCATAAATCTTAAAAACATTTTCATTTATATATATATATATTTTGTGCCAGAAAAGTTAAGATAGGCTGATTTAAAAAATAGGTTGTATCAAAGTAAAATTCTGTACAGGAAGTACAGTTTTGAGCAGAAAAGGAAGCAATATGAAATTTCCGATTTGTAAAGAAGAGCTAATTCAATATTTAATTAAAATGGACAGTAGTTTTTGTTCCTTTTGGATTTAAGATATAACAGTTTTATTTACACACCATTGTTTAAGTAGACCAGAAGTTATATTGTTTGCAATATACCTTATGATAAAAAAATTATAGTTAAGTTAAAAATGTGCGAATAGGCACACAGTTTGCCAAAATTCTTTCTAGTAGTATAGGAGTAAAAAAAAATTGGAGGTCATTGTCCTAAGATATTTATTGGTACAGCCCTTATCTGTAGACACATTCCAATTCTCCCCTGCTTACACTGCAGTAAAGGAAGTGAAATAAAATCAGATCCCAAGGAAGCTCTAGCAGTAATAATAAAACCAGAAAGGATTTCCATTTCTTATTTGACAACCAAGTCAAATAAGCTATATGCTCTTGAAACTCCGGCATTCTTTGAGTTGAAACAAAATGTTCTGAGGCTAATATTGACTAATATTTATTTTCCTGTTTTTTTTAAAAAATAGACTTTTTCTATTTTTAATTTTTTTCTTCTTAAAATTTTACTAAAGGCTTTGATGACAGCTGTCTATTAGTGATCTTTAGCTATTGTGTTATTGAACTCAGTATTATTTATTATAGTATATGATGATATATAAATACTTTTTATTATGTATTATAGCACATACTAATTATATTATTACTTATATATTATTTATTATTGAATTAAAAGTAGCAAATGAATATAGAAAAACTTGAAAACAGTTTATTGTACTTGATTTAATCATTTATCTTTTTATATTTTTTTAATTGAAGTTTGATTTGCCAACATATGGTATGACACCCGGTGCTCATCCTGTCAAGTGCCCCCTCAGTGCCCATGATCAAGTCACCCCTCCCCCCGCCTGCCTCCCCTTCCACTACCCCTTGTTTGTTTCCCAGAGTTAGGAGTCTCTCATGCTTTGTTAGAGAGGGTGACAAAAAATAATTTATTTTCTTTTCAAAAGTTGTGTGCTAATGATTGTGACTTTTATGTATGTACGTGTATATGGAGGTTTTTTTTTTTTTTTTGCCTTGTTTTGGGCTAAGAAAGTAATTTCTTGTTTGTATAAAGGAATTAAGTATCAAATTTCAAAGTGTAGTATAAAGATTATGGTATTCTGAAAAGGTCTCCATGATTTCTCTAGCCATCTGAAAAAATTTGAGAACCATTAAGAAGGATCATTGTTTGTAAATTATTAAACAATGTGAAGAAATCAGCTCAGGATATCACAATGATTAGAGTTTTGTCTATATGCATAATACATTTAGTATAAAACGATACACATTTCCTTATAAAATTACTTAATCTCCAAATGTAACCCTTACTTTCTTAAATAATTACAAAGGCCACTCAAGATGAAATTCTGGATTTTCAAAGACCTCATTAAGTAGTATGTAGAATAAACTCCTATAATACTGGAGAATTATTAAACATTATTTTCACTCACTAGTAAAAACCAGAACCATACTTTATGTCCCCCTGGGCATGTGGGTTTTTTTGTTTTGTTTTGTTTTGTTTTGTTTTGTTTTGTTTTGTTTTGTTTTGTTTGTTTTTTTAGTTCTGCCTATGGATCAATAATTTTGTTTAAAACTTCATGTCTATTGACAGGGGTTCCTGACAAGCTGGCTTTTTGCATTAGCCTGTTCCAGGAAGCATCTCCTTTTCTACTACATTAGAGTATCTTTAGAGTTGACTAAATGTATCATCTGCATATACCTATTATTGAAGCTGAGGATGATTTGAAATCACTTAAGAAAAGGCTAGCTTATGGAATTTATGGAAACGTCCCAAGTGTTTCAGTTTTTACTTTCTCATAAATTCTCGATTTTCTTATTTGGATTACAGATACAGTTAAAAAAATGTGCTAGATAAGAGATGGACTTACACAAATCTTTCATTTCTCCCCAGCTTCCATTAATGCCTATATTCTACATATGAGTTTTTTGTTTTGTTTTGTTTTTTTAGGTATAACACACATTTAACAACCCAATCTTAAGGGTACAGTTCAAACAAGTTTTATGTATGTGCAGAGAAAGAACCTTTCTAGTCCCTTGAAGGTACTCTTCCCAGGTGGTATAATACCTGGAGGTAATCACCTTTCTGTGTTCTATCACCATCAATTAGACATACTTGTTACTGAATTTTTTTTAAGATTTCATTTATTTATTCATGAGAGACACAGAGAAAGAGGCAGAGACATAGGCAGAGGATGTGGGACTCGATCCCAGGACCCCAGGATCACAACCTGAGCCAAAGGCAGATGCTCAATCACTGAGCTACCCACGTGCCCCATTCCTGAACTTTATGTTATCATGTAGTTATGTCATCTTTGTGTCTTTTTTTTTTTTTGTCCCACATAATGGCTGTACTCAGAGCATAGTTCATCTCTTTAAAGGCAGACTTGAGGCTCATAAATTAACACCAGAGATTTTTTTTTTTTTTTTTTTGGCTTAGCTTGGTTTAGTTTTTGTTTTTTCCTCACTGAAAAGAAGATAATCCCCTTGACAAGATCCTGGTGATCTGTCAAGGCATACATTCCAAAGGAGCTAGTCTTGGGGGTGGTAGTTTGTGTTGGCTCCTCAGCTTCTAATCACAAAGTAGAATGGCTTGCCACCTTGTAGTTGGGTGGGGCCACTGACTATTTTTGGAAAATATGTATCATGTGCAGAAATGACACATGTTGCTTTTGAGCTGGAACATTTAGTTGCTGCTGCCTGACCCTCAAGAGCTCCTCATTGTCTGCAAAGGTGATCAGGATGTTCCAGACAGGCGATGCTTCATTAGCCTAGGTCTTCAGCAAGGATGGTGCAAAGCAAAACCACTATCTGGTGTATGTTCATATGAGAAAGAAAGAAACGTTTGTTGTTCTCGGCTCCTGGGACTTTGTTGGTTCTTTGGTACCAAAGCATAACCATATCTGCTGAGTAATGCGAAGAGTGAGAAGGAAAATTAGGTAGGAACTTGGCTTATATTTCCAGCTGATAAAAGTTTCAAACATGGTTAACTTACAGACAACTCATGAAAGAATCCATGTTTCTTTTGTTACTTTTCTTCTGATTCCTAAACAGATGTGTCACCAGCAACCAACTTTATACAAAGCTCAATGACTTTCTTGAACTGGTTCTTTCTTCAGCCAGCTCTCTGATATCCTCCTCTTACTTGCCGTAAGAAATCTTCCCCCATGATGAGAGACTGAGATGACAGTTTGGGAAACACCTACTGGTAGACTGATTCACATTCTCTAAATTCCCTTAATGAGTGTCCTTACTTTTCTCCAGTTTGACATAGCCAGGCTGGTTTACAAACATTATTCTCTAGCTGTATCATTGATGTGTTTCAAAGGATCACACGCTGCAAATTTTTTAGTCTTGTTACTGATGGGAGTAATTGCTTCTGGCTTTCTACCAATTAATTAAATAATTATTTTGTTTATTTGTTCACTAGACATTTATTGAATGTTTTCCATATGCCAGGGGCTAAACCAGGAACTGTGATATTACTGATGAATAAATTACAGACTGTGTGCTAAAAGACCTCACTTTCTGGAAGTAAAATCAGAATATGATAAAAGGACAGCAAATGTGATAAGACTCTAAAGGCTACTTGCAAAGGAAGTGATTAACTCTATTGGTAACTGTAGTGGTGTGAAGTTAAAGAAAAACTTCACAGAATTGGTGGTTTTTTTTTAACTAAATCTTGAAGTTGTAAGCAGTCTTAAGAAAACAAGCATAAACGAGGATTAAGTTTGATACATGCATCAACAGTGACAATACAACACAATTCATCTCAAAATTCTCAAATTCTCAAAATTGAGTAAGATATACAGACTATTTCTCAAGAAAAATATTAAGAACCTCTAGTTTTGACTTGCATTACTTTTATTGTAATGCTAAAATATATATTAACAATTTAGAATAAGCTACTTATGTTATAGGCTTTTACTGCTTTAAAATCAAAATAAATTTATAGTATATCATGCTTTTTAAAAGTTTAAAAAAATTCTAGACAAATTCAGGGGGTTGTATGTGAGTTCATTAAGATTTAGGAAATAGGGATCCCTGGGTGGCGCAGCGGTTTGGCGCCTGCCTTTGGCCCAGGGCGCGATCCTGGAGACCCGGGATCGAGTCCCACATCGGGCTCCCGGTGCATGGAGCCTGCTTCTCCCTCTGCCTGTGTCTCTGCCTCTCTCTCTTTCTCTCTCTGTGACAATCATAAATAAATTTAAAAAAATTTAAAAAAAAGATTTAGGAAATAATTATGTTTCATGTTCTGGTTAAGTTTAAAATTATTTTTACCAAAAGTGTTTACCAAAATACACAAATTTTCAAAAACTCTAAAACCAATAACATTCAAATTAATTAGATATGACAACGACTGTTTTAATTAATTGCTAATGTTGAGCTTAATGGTATGAAAATGTTCTTGGATAGTCTCTATTTATATTTACGGTTAACTTGATTCCTTAAATTTTGCTTATGATGGACCATCTTCTAAGTCATTGTCATTAATGCTATTGATATTTTTTTCTTTTAAACGGTAAGCTGTTTTTTTCAAATGAAATCAATCATTTCAGTGGTTGTGCTCAAAATTATAATATTGAAAAAGATTTAACAATCTGTTAACAAAATATTCTTCATATTCTTACAGTATACTATACTTATTGCTGATGATGGTTCACAAGTTGGGAGACAGAATGAGTGAAGTATATCTAAACACTCTCTCTATATAAGTATGAATTGATTATCAAAATGTCAGTTCTTCTGAGTAGAGCTTTCTTATGCTACCATGTGTCTTCTCATCACTCAATTCTCCTTCACTGAAGTCTACTTATCTCTATATGAAATAGTCTGAAAACATCATTTTCACATTTGTCATTTCATTTGTTAAATATCATTAACACATGAAGGTTGCCTCTGTTTTTTACCCCCACTAACCCAAGATATTTAAGATAACACATTCTGTTGCATTTGTTGATTCATCATGGTAAATCAGAGTCTATATTTATTAAATAGTAAGCAAAAACTCTTACTCAATGAAAAATGTCCCCAGTTGTAAATTATCATTGCAAAGGAGAAGGATAGCTTTTATATCTGGGAACATATTTCAGTATGAGTACAAGGTCAGCTATGGAGTGTTTATTGTCATTTTCACATTAAAACAATGTCTGCTATTGAGAGACTTCTTGGGGCTAAAATTCCAATCATGTAAATTCGGTATTTGGTCACACTGGTAGCTTTGTCCTTTTGTCCTTCATTGCTAAGCAACCAAAGAGACTGGTTAGGTAACCTTAAGAGTGTGGTGTAAATCTGCTTGACTTTGTTTTATTTTAATTATGGCTTGAAAATTACATATGTGAACAAAACAATTATGACTAGAACTTAATTAGCACATCACCTATGCCAGAAACTTTCCATGCACTGTTTTATTTAACCCTTACTTCACTTATGGGGGTCAAGTCTCAGGTTAACATTTTACTTGGTATTTTATGTTCAAAAGTATTTGATGAGGGAATCCTGCTTGACCAATGTAGAGGATACTATCATTCCACCAGGTCACCTTTCAGGACTGAGGCAGTCATTTCCCCAGCTGCTGGGGCCAGGGGCTGCAGACTTAGCACTTGCTGAGTCCCTCTCAGGCTTGATAAAGTGAGCTGTCTTGCCCAATTTACAGGCCTTTCCTGGGAACAGCATGAATCCAGTATCCATGGAAGCAGATCTGGGGCAATTCTGAAAAGCCATCCCAGCTTCACAGCTTTCCACACAATCCGATGAGACCTTTATTCTAACTGCATCACAGTTCCACTTCTTTCTTAAACCAGTGCTTCTCAGCTGACAGTGATTTTGCACATACACACACACACACCACCACCACCATCACCACCACCCCACTGCCCCCAGTGGACATTTGACAAAGTCTAGAGATATTTTTGAATGTTTACAGAAGTGGGAAAGGTTTGCTACTAGCATCTTGTAGGTAAAGGCCAGGCATATGGTTAAACTCTTTCAATCCACAGGACATTCCCCACATCAAATAATTTTGTCCAAATATCAATAGTGGTGAAGTTGAGAAAACCCTGCTAAAGTCCACAGGTCTGGTTCCTATTAGCCTTCTCTGATAAACCTCTTGCTGTCAATTCTCGGTCTCAGAATCTTAGCATCAGGTGTAAGGTATCTGGGAACCGTGAAGCAATTGCAGTGCCCTAGGTGGTATTTGTGGTTACCCTAGGTGGTATTTGTGCCCTAGGTGGTATTTGTGGATCACTGGCATCCTGGGCTCTGAACAGATCTGGCTGGTAAGGAAGAGGTTTACTATTGAAGTACAAACTGGGACTTTCTAGAAGCTAATCAAAATAAACCAGGAAAAGACTCAGTCAAAAAGTAATGATACACATCGAGGCCCTGAGTATGTTATTTATGTGACTCTTTTCCCTAGAAGAAAAAAAGTCTGCTAAAGATTATGGAGAAGGAAAGTGTTGTAAACACCTCTATCTCCCTTAAATGCAGTAAAATAGAGGACAAATGAGGAGGAAAAATTCTTCATTGTCAATTAAACCAGTAACTAAAATAACTGCTTGGTTTACATGGTTGAAGAAAGTGTGCCAAAACCCAGGAGAGAGGACAGTGATTGCAGATAATTTCTTTTTCAGATTTTTCAGCACATACAAGGGGAAATGGGTTATTTGGCTCTGAAGAGCCTGATCATGAATTCCCTACTTGGAATGGCAGAGTCTGAGGCTGTGCATAGGCTGCATGAGAAACCTTGGGCCAATTTCCATATTGTAGAGGAACACAAATGACAGAACGAGAGAAACTCATCAAACAACTCAACTTTAAAAGAAGCAGGATGCCAATGGGTTAACAAAGAGGAAAGATAGTGGTAGCAATCAAACTGACCACAGATAGTTGAAGTAAATAACTTAAATCCCATCAACTACCCTCCTTCAAAGAAGTAAAAACAAAATTCTGTGACATATAGTTCTCCACAGTAAAACACTCTGCTCACCCTGAAGTAGAAAGTGTGCATACGTTTATACCACATTGGTTGCTGAGGACACATCTGATGTCCTCATTGGTGTGGCCAGGGAGTGGTGACATGTTCCAGGGCAAAGCATCCAACAGAGCTGAGGAGGGTGTCCTGAGGCAATATACCCGAATTTAAGCTGCTTGTACCCTATCTCATGCTTCCTTTCTTCCTAACACTATTTTTCACATATTGACTAACCAAGAAAGAATAACTCCCATTAAAAAATAAATAATAAATATCCCAAAACTAGGATGTGAAAGCAACAATGTAAATAAGGCAGATGGCCAAATATTTTCCTTTATGAAGCTTTCATTCTTATTGGGGAAGGGAAATCTTTCCCAAGAACTCATGTCTTCTCTTACTGGCCAGAGAAGGGTCACATGTCCACCTCTACATGTAAGGGAAACTAAGAAGTCAAATATTTTACCTCAAAACTGCATACTAATAGAAGATAAGGGAGAAGAGAGTTAGAACAGGGATATGTTTGCCATACAAATCCAAACAAGACGTGGCTAGGATCAAATTCCAGCTTGGCTGTTTCCTAGCTTTGTGACATTGGATAAGTAACTTAACTTCTCTGTGTTTCAGTTTTTCCTTCTTTAAAATAAAGATGATAATATTAATAACACCTGTTTCAGAGAATTATTGTCAAGATTAAATAAATTATTGCATAGAAAGCACTTAATACCTGGCATATTCTGTTAGGTGTTAGTTATTGTTATCTGCACTCTAAGGAACTCTAGCACTAAAATATTGTAATTCCAAAAATAATTGTTTGATGATAAAAGGATTTATGAGAATTACAAATAATTTAGCTTTGCAGTTAGATCATCTGTTTAAAAAATATTAAAATATTCACTTCTCATAGTGGTGAACCAATGCCAGTAAATACTTTCATTGGCTTAAAAGTGTTTTTATTAGAGAAGAAATATGACTTGTATAGTTGGATGAACTCTTGAGCAAGGAGACTAGTGAACATTGAATGATTATAAAGATTTAGCTTTACTCAAAAAACATCTGGAAAGAATCTCTTGAGGGAGTTGTTCTACCTTATTTTCCTTCAAGTTTATAAACTATATTTAAGTTTTCCTAAGCAAGCAGCAATGTGTCCTGAGGGGAATTGTCACAGCTCCCTTCCCATAAGCCAAAGTTAACTCACCATGAAGTGCAAATTTATGAAGACTCCCTTTGTCCCATGACCTAAAACTGAGGTTTATCCTAAAGAAAGAAGTCAAGGAAAGTAATATGATCTGATTTGCACTGGTTAATAGTAAAAACTCACGTTGCCTTTCTGTAGCACAGACAGCATGGGGGTAAGAATGATAGCAGGGAGGCCACTGCGAGAGAGAGGGCTGCAGTGTCTAGGGCAGATATAGGTTCCACAGTCTTAGATACTGATCAGACACAAGGATATGAATGTGGTGGGATTCCTGCTGTGTCAGATGTTAACCCTTTAGTTTCTGTATCAAGGGCAGTCATAGAGTATCTCAGGGGAAAGCTCAGAGTGGCTGACGGGGCACCTGGCAGGCTCAGTGCAATGGCCAAGAGGATGTACACCAGCTGGCTAGAATTGCTTCAATCATTTTAATGACTAGTACAATTGTAGATGTGCATCCGACCTGTCTCAGCCCTGGTTTGTGTGGAGGTTATGGAGGTGGTAAGAAGTGGTCACACTCAGGATTTATTTTGAGAATAGAAACTATAAATAGACTTGCTGATGAATGTTGTAAGTAGGACCTATGCCTTATAAAAAGTAAATGTGATAAGACTTCGTGCTTAACATTTGTTACAAGTTCTTCCAAAATATATTGCTTCACTTTATAGTCTCAGTAAGGAAAATAATTTTTAAAAGTAGTTTTCCTGGGGCACCTGGGTGGCTCAGTGGTTGAGCATCTGCCTTTGGCTCAGGTCATGATCTGGGGATCCTAGGATTGAGTCCCACATCAGGCTCCCCACAGGGAGTCTGCTTCTTCCTCTGCCTCTGTCTCTGTGTCTCTCATGAATATATAAACACAATTTTAAAAAATAATAAAAATAGTTTTTTCTTTTGCTGACCTGAAGGTTTATGGCTTCAGGATTATTTTAATTGGATAATCATGTAGGGGCAGAGATATGAGATACTAGATATATAGCAACTAAACTAAACATTATTTTTACTTAAACAGTACAAAACTAAACATTTAAACAGTATAAAAACTAAAACATTATTTTTAACAAAGCAAGGGTTATTGATTTATCAGTTTCTTCTGGTAAATCTTTTTTTCTTTAAGTCAAATGTAGGAAAAAACTTTGTTTAATGAAGTTACTAAAGCTAATTATTTTCTGATTAAAACAGAATGTGAACTCCTACATCTAAAGAAAATGGTAGTAGTAGTATTCCTATATTTCATAACTTTAAATGAAACAACATTTCTTTAGGATTCCATTTCTTGTCTTTAATTTAATGTGCATTTTCACATTGAAAACCACACAGAACTGGGTGTATACCAGACCCTGGCAAAGAAATAGAGGATATAAATCAATCTGTAAGTAAAACTGAAAAGCTTCAGAGTTTCATAAAGAAGCTATTTTCCAAGCTCTGCTAAGAACTTGAATGGCACTTTTAAACAAACTTTCCTCATTCAAACTTTTCCCCCCATTTTAATTTTAACACTTTATTCATTGATTTCCTTGGCAATATTTGGTCATGAGAGCAGGATACCAAGCCATGATAAGTCATTCCATCTTAAATTAGTAACAAAGTTCCCCTTGCTTCAGAGGTTGACAGAACTCTAACCAGTAGAATCAGATTCTGTTCACCAAATGGTATTTTAAGAGAATCATATTGCCAGCCTTATTGCATTCAGTAACTTAGAGGTCAGTGTCCATATAAATTTGAAAATGTAAAACTTGGTAGACAGTTACCAAGAAAAATTTCAATAATTGTGTCTTGTTTGGGGACACCTGGTGGTATAATTGGTTAAGTGTCAGACTCTTGGTTTGGGCTCAGGTCGTGATCTCAGTCAGGGTCATGAGATCAAACCCTGTATTGGGCTCCACACTCAATGCAGAATCTGCTTCAGGTTCCCTCTCCCTCTGCGCCTTCTGCTCATACTCTCTCTCCTCTCTCAAATCAGCCAATCAACCAATCAACCAATGAATCTTTTAAAAAAAAATTTGTGTCTTGTTTTGCATAATGGATATATACCAGAAATGTTTCATATGAATCAAAGTTAAGTAACATTCAGAATAAGAAAGGGAGAATACTGTTCAAATACAAATGCTAATCAATCCTTCTAAAGCAAATAAAGAATCTCTAGTTATTCTGACTTCATGTAAATTGAGGTTTAGCTTAAAGTGGAGTATATCTCTTATAAATGGTAAAATTCCTGAGGGATAGTTCATGAAAGACTATGATGTTGTGGTGTTTGTATAGTCAGTTAAAAGTGGAAAGCAACTAAATAAATCATTTAACATTATAAAGGCAAAAATAACAGGTTTGTGACTTAATTCAAATTTTTAAAAATTGATTTCAGGGCAGATGGAGACCAGGAGTCTATTGTTTTGTTTTATTTTATCATGTATTGCTAAAAAGTAAATTCGTTACCAGTGCCATGGGATGACAACAAAAGTCACTGTGTTAATATCCTGGTTTCAGAAAAGAACATCATTGATGATTCCATTATAAGTTTCAGTTTCCTTATCTCAACAGTGGAAAGAAGATAGAGGACATACACTGCTGGTTTTTATTAAATTCTTTATTCTAAATCTTACATATTCATTGATGGTTAAGTAATACATCCAAAAATGTACACACAGATTATACTTTATTTAAAGTGTAATAACTATTTATTTAGTATTACTATATATTAAGATGGTAGAGTCATTCATTCATTCTCAAATATGAATTAAGAAAAAACTTTGTATAAGTCATTGTTCTATAAGGCAATACTGTATGTGAACAGGTCACATTCTCTAAAAAAACATGAATTAATGAAGAAGGTATGAAGTCTTGCTGTTTGCAATGATATGGATGGAACTAGTTTATTATGCTAAGCAAAATAAGTCAGAGAAAGACAAATACCATATGATTTCACTCATATGTGAAATTTAAGCAACAAAACAGATGAACATATGGGAGGGGGAAAAGAGAGAGAGGGAGAAACAAATCATAAGAGACTCTTAATGATAGAGAACAAACTGAGGGTTGATGGAGGGAGGTGGGTTGGAATGGGCTAGATGGGTGATGGGAATTAAGGAGGGCACTTGCTATGATGAGCACTGGGTATTGTATGTAACTGATGAACACTGAATTCTATTCTTGAAACCAATATTGCACTGTATGTTAAGTAACTAGAATTTAAATAAAAATTTGAAAAAAAAAGAGAAAGGAGGACACGTAAACTGGTAAAAACAGCATTACAAAACAGCATTAGAAATTTGATAGAGAAAATACAAGGCAATGAGGATATCTAAGCTAGTTATACATAGGGCATATGTCACAGTAAGCTTCCTAAAGAGAGTAACAATTAAATTATAACCTAAAATATAAGTAAGAAGTAGCCCATTGATGAAAATTTGGGGAGCCAAAAGCCATATGATTTTGATGATTCAAAATTATCTAGGTAAAAATAAGTATTTCACATTCAGAAAATTGTAATTTTATTGTAAGTGGAACACGATGGGAAGAGAAGAGAGATGGATATTGGAGATTATATAACAGGCAATGATTCCGTATTGCTAATGCTTTGTGTGGATTTTATTCTGAGAGCATTGGGGAACCATATAAGTTTTTAAGAGGAGCATAGTATAATTAAGTTTGCACCTTAGAAATATTTCTCTAACTGTAGTAGAGAAAATAAGTTTGGAATGGAAAACTGTTAGACCAGAGGCCACAAAAACAGCTACTCAGAGATGATAGCAGACATTCCTGTTAGAAATGTGGGTGACCTGAACTAAGATAGTAAGTAGATAAAAATAGAAGTGGATGGGATGGAGAGTTGGTAAAGAGATTGGATTGATCAGTTTGGATGAAGCATGAGAAGAGAAGGTTAAGAAAAACACAGGAGGAGAACTAGACATGAGGGCAGGCTATTAGACCAGTTGTGAACATGTTGAGCTTGAATTAGCTGCAGACATCCATATGGTGATGCTGGGTTAAAGTTATGTGTATGCATCTGGAATTTAGAAAAGGAGTCTGAGTTGGAGGTATAAATTGTGAGTCATCAACATTTAGTTGGCAAATGAAGTTTGGGTATGGGTGAACTTCCCCAGGGAGAAGTATAGACCAAGAGAAGAGAACCTAGCAAAAAACTGAGACACAGGAAGAGTTAATCCTGGACAAGGAACATGAATTTTTGAACAATATTGAGGATAGCTACAAATAGGAAGAAAACTAGAAGACTGTAGTTTCAGGGAATACAAGGAAAGAGGAGAGGAAAGGTTAACAGAATCAAATGCTGCACACTGGTCGATGAGATAAATATGGGAAATTAAACCAAGAAAGTAATCGGTGAGTTTAGAGCCAGTATTTTTAGAAAAACAAGTGTGAGCATGTTAGCGGGTAGAATCAAAATCCTAGGGGAATGAAAAAAGAAGATACTAGTGAAAAGTAAGTAAGAGGAGGATTGGGGTGCCTGAGTGACTCAGTCGGTTAAGCACCTAACTCTTGATTTCAGTTCAGGTCATGATCTCAGGATCATGGAATCAAGTCCTGTATCCAGTTCCATGCTCAGAGTGGAGTCTGTCTCTTTCCCTCTGCTCCTTCCCCTCCTCTCTCTCTCTCTCTCTCTCTCTCTCTCAAATAAATAAGTAAAATCTTAAAACAGAAAGAGGAGGATGATAGTTCCAAGATATGAGCAAAGTGGCACAACAATTTAATAGAATCATAGAAAGAGCCTCCTGGGATCACTGCTGTATTAGTTTGCTAGGGCTACAAAAGACTACAAATTGTTTGGCTTAAATAACAGAAATTTATTTTCTCACAGTTCTGGAGGCTAGAAGTCCAAGATCAAGGTGTTGGTAGGTTTGGTTTCTTCTAAGGTTTTTTTTTTTCTTAGCTTACAGAGGGCCACTTTCTCACTGGATTCTCACATGGTCATCCCAATGTCTGTGTATAAATTTCTTTTCCAAAAAGGACATCAGTCATAGTGGATTAGGGCCCACCCTGACACCCTCATTTAATCGTAGCTCTTTAAAGGTTCTGTCTCTAAATATAGTCACATTCTAAGGTACTTGGGGAAGCCTTCAACATATGAATTGGATAGGGGGGAGCATAGTCTCCCAAACATTCAGTCCATGACAACTGCCAACCTTAAGGTTTAGAAAGATAATGTGCATGCCCAGGCTTCATCAGCTTAGGAGCAGGCAGAGCTTGCTTATGAAACAATAAGTTCTGATGCAAAGACAACTCCTAAGAAGCCAAGCTTAAAATTAAAATCACACTTATCTCTGGCAGTCTGGAAAACTGTGTGCAGTTCTTTCTCAGGAAATAACAGAGAGGAATCATCAGAGATCTTGGTCCCTGATGAAAACTGGCAAACCGGGTAAACTCCCTGAACTATGACGACTGCCTCCAAGCAGCAACACATTCAGTGGCCTAGAGTAAAAATCTAACTAGCTAAAGGAGCTTGAACACAATCCACAACCTAAGGAATATTTCTGGGTACCCAAGATAAGAGATAAAACAAAGGGAAAGTATATGAATAGGGACAACAGAGGCTGGGCACAGTGGAGAAAATAGACTTCACAGAATGATTTAAGCCAAGTCATGAAATGAATTTTCAGCTGCAAGATGAACGAATTCTGGAGATTGATGAATAGTGTGGTGAGTTTAGTTAATAATACTGTCTTGTGTACTTGGGATTTACTAAGAGAGTAGATCTTTAAGTGTTCTCACCCTATTTGTACACACAATGGTAACTATGAGAGGTGATGGAGGCATCAATTAGCCTGATTGTGGCAATTATTTCACAATATATTTATATAGAAAATCACAGTGTATATCTTAAATATATATGATTTTTATTTATCAATTATACCTGATAAAGCTGGAAAACAAAACAAAACAAAAAACCTGTACACACAGTTTTTCATAGCTATTCATAACAGTTTTACCTGTACTGGCCCAAAAGTGATAATAACCCAAATTCTTACCAACTAATGAAGAGATGAACAGAATATGTTAGATCTTTACAGTGGAATATTATTTGGCAATAAAAAGTAATGAAGTATTGATTCATGCTACAATGTGAATTGATTTTGAAAACACCATGCTAAATGAAAAAAGCCAGTCATAAAAGACCACATATTATGTAATATAATTTATATGAATTATCCAGAATAGTCAAATCTATAGCGGCAGAAAGATTACTGATTACTGGAGGCTGAGAGGAGGAGGGAATGTGGTTACTGCTAATGAGCATAGAGTTTGTTTTAGGAGGAACAAAATGTGCTAAATTTGCATTATGTTGATATTTGTACAATGCTGTGTATATACTAAAATACATTGAATCATACATTTAAATGAATTATATCTCAATGCTATTGTTAAAAACATGAATTATCAAATAGCACAATGTTTCTATATTAGAGTGCATCTCAAGACTTTGACTCCCTTTAAAACTTCCTTATACAAACAAACAAACAAGCAAACAAAGAAAAAACTTCCTTATACATTTGGCCTTCCTTTTAAAGATAAGAATACCTTAGCTTTATTTCAAACATTATACTAAAATGTTCCGTCTAGCACAATAAATGTGTTTCTTATGTTTGAATGCTGCCATTTTCACTCTCTCAATGAGTAAAAATAATTCTGAAAGAGTCAAGTGTTTTTTTAACACCATAACCAGAATGCTGATTATTATTGAATTGATTGTTAAACAAGCTAGTCCAATATAATAAGATTATTGGAACCTATTTATATTGCAATCTATTGCTAATGTATGTTTGGTCTAATAGTGCCCAAAAAATCTCCATACTTGTTGTCCAGTAAGTCACATAATCTTCAGACTGGCTTTAGTATTATGATTCCTTTATGTATTTAGACAAATGGGCACCTTATTTTTCACCATGTTCATATTAGAAGCCTACCATTCTGTGAGCATTTACTTCCTGTATTTCCATGGCTGAAGGCTTAAAAATGAATTTAACCTTGAAAACAGCCATTAGAGTTAAGTGAACCAGTTCAGTTCAACAAACAAGATGTACAAACCATTAAGTGTCCAAAATCAGGGTGATGTTGACCAGATATTTGTCCTGTTTACTACTAAGTTAACCAGCAATGTTCCCTGTTTAAAACCCAGAACAAATAATGTTTTCAACCATAAGATCTACCCTGTCCCTGAGATCTTTTTGCACATATAAAATTTAGCTTTGTTAACTATTAGCAAGAAGCCTTCCCTACCACGGCTCAATTCATCTTAATTAATAAAGTCAGAATCTAAACAACCCAGAAAAATTACATATCAAGAAAAGATTTAGTTTGCTACCAAAACTAATGAATGATTTAAATGTTATAGTCTTTCTGTGTGATATGGATAAAATACAAAAAACAAACAAAAATGACCAGGAACTAGTAATGAGCTTGCTAGTATGTAAAGTCATGCTGCTATTATCTAAATGGATATATACAAGCATAGAAAAGGAATAAAAATTATTCAGAAAATAAAGTGCTGATATTGAGAGAAGAGATGCGAGTAGATGATAAATTAAAAGGGATCTATGTTCCTATCTTTCTCAAATATAATTTGTGAATCTCAGAAAAAGGACAGTGTACTTATTTGATGTTCTTGTCTCACAGATCTTAAAATATCTCTGACAGAAACAGAGTGATTTTTCTGTAAGGGTTTGGACAAATTAATTCAATACATAGACATGGCCATTCCTTGATTAAACTATGAAGGACTTGTAATTTTTGTTTGCTTTCCTCCTTCCTTCTCATTTTTGCCTCTTTTGCAACCCTCCCCTTATTTCAAGAGGAGGCCTGTCCTGAAGACCCCCTGATATGCTCTTACCACAACAGCAGTATAGTTCACCTTCATCAAGATGTATATTTATTCCTTTAGAACCTGATAATATCTCGAAGTTGGAAGTGATTTTTAGGTCCAAGGTGCAAGAATAAACCTAAAAGATCCTACATTTGAAAAGAGTAAATTTGTGCATGGGAAATAGTGAATATCTAATGATTTACACATCAATAATTGAAATGAGTGAGGGCTAAAAATTATCTTGGAGGAAAAAGGTCTGCTTTTACCCCAAGACAGCACTCTAGAAGAGATGTGGACTCCTTGAAGTAGGCTTTGAGCTTCTCTTTCTGTTTAGCCCCTTTATGTCAAAATAAGGACTATGTTTTAGAAATAGTCCTTTGGGTTTTCATACTTTTTTCCATGGACAGACCTAGAATTTGAGTTTGTTACTTCGCGATCATTTTGGATGCTGAGAAATAGAGAGACCAAAAAGGTGGAGCTCCAAGAAGTCAACTTTGTGTTCAGGAACTTGGATCCATCTTAAGAATGTATTTAATATATCCACAACCCTAATAGGATTTAATGTGAACAAAAAGTTGATAGATGTTCTTGCCATAAAACTTGAATCTAAATTTAATCAAGATTCTAAATCAGGGACGCCTGGGTGGCTCAGTGGTTGAGCATCTGCCTTTGGCTCAGGGCATGATCCCGGAGTCCGGGGATCGAGTTCCACATCAGGCTTCCTGCCTGGAGCCTGCTTCTCCCTCTGCCTATGTCTCTGCCTCTCTCTCTGTCTCTGTGTCTCTCATGAATAAATAAGTAAAATCTTAAAAAAAGATTCTAAATCATATTAAAAGAAACTTTAACGATACTATTAGTCAAATTTAGAATGTAGAAATTCTGTGACAAAAGAAGACTCCAATTATTAAACAAATATATGGCATAAAAAAGGGAAAGGTGAGATATTAGAGATTTAAAAAGACTTAAAGACATATTTTATCCAAATGCAACATAGACTCCTCATTTGGATCCTAATTTGAGTAAACCAATAAACCTCTGAGACAATAGAGGAAAATTGCAGAGACTGAACACTATAAAATATTAAGGACTTATTGTTGATCTTTTCAAGGTTCTGATAATTATATTTTCACTTTGTTTAAAAAGATTTCCAGTTAAATATTCTTATTAAAGTATTTTTGTTTAAATAATATGATGTTTAGTTTTTTATTTAAAATTCTTGAGTAAAAACCTCCAAGGGAATAAAGAAATAAGAAAAGTAGAATAGTGACAATCTCTGAAGTCAGGTTATGGTACATGGGTGCTCATTATGCTATTGTGTTGACTTGGTGTATGGCTGAAAGCTGCCAAAATAAATAATAATCAAAGTACCTCTGTGCAAGAAAGGGATGCAAAGATTATATAGTCTTCATTCACAGAAAAAAATATATATATTAGTTTTGTTTCTCCATTTCTTTGGTTTTAGAGATCTGCAAAACACAACCACTGTAGAATTCAAATATTTTTTTAAACTTTGCTTCTTTTTCTTGTTATTTGAGTTATTTTAAACTATAAATTTGAAAGCATTTCCGTCACAGTTGTTTCTAAATTTATTATTTGTACTACTTGTAGTAATATTTACTATTTCAATTTAGTTTGTGAATAAGAATAATGTGGTATTATGTAAAAAATAGTAGCTCTTTTATTTAAACTAACAATTGAATTTAAAATTCAATTCTAAATTTCTAAAAATAGAAAGGGGTGACAACATTGCATTTTATCTAAGCTCTGTGCTCCTACCTTTTTGTGTTCTAAGATGTGCCTACCTTCAAAGACCACTCTGCTCTCACGTAAGACTTATTTCCACCATTTCTCGGTGACTCAGGTAGGACCCATTTCCATCCTCCTTCATACCTACCTCTGTAAAACTACAGGCCCTCCCTCTACCTTTCCTTAGATGTTTCCTACTAACGACCATTATTCCTATTGCAGTAATCTGAATAAACTCATTTCCGTAATTGTCCTTCTTTCACAGGGTCTCCACTTGTTTGATCTCTGCTACCCTGGACTCTAGATATTTGCACATCAGTTCTGGTTATTATCAGACATAAGAAAGGATGGAAAGCAAACCCTCTTTGTGACTCCATCGACAGTAATAACATAAAAAGTGTCCAGGTCCTTCCCCTTTTCCCCCAGATCCTCACAACTGCTGGTACTTTGTAATAGATTATATTTGTTTAAGCAAACTGAGTCAACAGTGTGAAACATTTTTACTCAGAGAGTAAGGGTTGTTTTCTCTGATATAAAGCAAATTTATTGGAATATGGTGCAAATTTTGAAGACCTTTTCTTTTCTGGTATCTGAGCTTTCGTGTCAAAGTCGTTCTTGTTTTGTTGGGCAAAAGTTGACCCACAAGCAGGGTTCTAAAACTGTGCTAAACCCTTTCAGCTGACTAATGGAATTTTTACAAACTTCCTAAAGAAGCAAGATTTAGAAATACCTCATGCTGTCCATATTTACCTGACCACTTTTCCTATGTCAGTTAATTCTGTTTTTCCTCTCTTCAAGAGCCTCTCAAAGCCCAAAATTTCATTTGTTGAGTGCTTTGAGAGGTTTCTTTTGATATGGTAGGATTAACTTTACTGGGATTATTTCCAATTCTAATTGCTTTCCTATGTTATTGGAATGATATGAACTCATATGAATATGTTTCATTTTAAAGTAATAATCAGCTATATACATAAGATTTTGCTTGTATGTACCATGCACATATTTAAATCTTTCATTTCCATGAGATGAAATGCTATGCATTTGTCCTAGATATTTATTACTAAATTTTGTTCCTTTGCATTGCTACACAGATTAACTTCAGACATCAAAAGGCAACTTTTTTTGGACAAATCTTTTAGATTTGTAACAATGTATAATATATAAGGGCAAGGGCAGCCCAGGTGGCTCAGCGGTTTAGTGCAGCCTTCAGCCTAGGGCGTGATTCTGGAGACCCAGGATCGAGTCTCATGTCAGGCTCCCTGCATGGAGCCTGCTTCTCCCTCTGTGTCTCTCATGAATAAATAAATATATAAGGCCAAGGCATTTTGATTTCAGAGTTGTCATGACGGATGAAATCTACTACTATCCCCTATTATCAACTTTTCAAACTCCAAGAAAATGTATAGAGCATAATTAGGGATTACTTTCTAAATTATGAGATTTTTAAAAAGTTATGAGATTTTAATTAAGTATGACTAAAACACTTTTTTCTCATCAACCTAAATATAGAACTGATTAGCATCCTCTCACCTTAAGCCCTCACTGTTTTAGCTGAGGCTAAACTGATCTAATTCCTACCTTCCTTCCTTCCTTCCTTCCTTCCTTCCTTCCTTCCTTCCTTCCTTCTTTCCTTCCTTCCTTCCTTCCTTCCTTCCTTCCTTCCTTTCTTCCTTCCTCCCTCCCTCCGTCCCTCCCTTCCTTCCTTCCTTCCTTCCTTCTTTCTTTTTTTTAAATATCAGTGACTTCTAGATTGTGCTCAGGGAATTTCTTAAACAGTACTGTTTTGAACTTGACATTCTCCTTTGTGGGGAGATCCTACTTGAAGACTTAGACCTTAAGAAAGAACCTATGTATTTGACAACCACAGCCAATTTACCTCAGTCTGACCAGAACTGTGGCCAATTTTGTTCCAGTTTGGACTTTATTCATATGTTTTTTTTCTGCCCCTGGAATTGTCAGTCCTTGCTGGTGAGCCACTCTATCTGATAATTCATGAAAACTACCAGTTTTGCTCACCAGTCAATATCACACTTTGTATGTCTAGCCCAGATTTGCCACCACCGTCATTTCTTTCTTGGTCTTACTTGAGCCCAGTGGTGCCCTCACTGGCAGCCTTGTCCCTCACTCCAGGACTCTTGTCATGTGACAGAGTTTACCGGATGTATCTTCCTTTTTTTTTTTTTTCGGATGTATCTTCCATCTGGACTTTTCTCTGCTTCTTTCTGGTTCCCTACTGTGGCTCTATACCCTGTAGTTCCACACTTCTGGGTCTTGTGCCTTATTTCTGGATCTTTAAAAGGCATTCACCATGTGAACAATTCTATCCTTCACATATTTATGTTTCATTAGTTTTTACATTTATCATCTCTAACTAAGATGCCAGCTTCACCAGTTAGGAACTCTGACAGGTTCCTGAGTCATATTCATAATTCACTAATGCCCCTATGGTAGTATTTCTTAGAAAAGTGACAGAAGAAAGTCTCATTTGCCATCATGTATAAATTAATGTCCAGCAAGTCTCATACGTGAGTTTCATACTAGAGTTCTCAACAACTGTGTGTTCTTGTTTACAACATGTTAAAGGATAATAGCAGCTAACACTTGAGAATTTGCTAAGTATTAGGGCACTCCCTGCTTTGCTGTATTTGACCTTTAACAGCCCTGTGATCTGGACATTATTATCTTTATTTGACACATGAGGAAACTAGGAATCAGTTAAGCAACTTCCCCATGGTAACTCAGAAGGGATGAAACTCAAATTTGGAATCTGGCTAATCTTAAGTCCACATACCTTAATGCCATACTGCTTTAAAAGAAGATAACAAGGATGAAAATATCATCTTGTTCATGTATGAATCTGCAGTCAGTATCTAGCATGACGACCAGCTTAGGAAGTTACCAAATGGCTAAAAATTAATTGTGGTGCAATTAGACGAGCTTATAAAGCCTTCTAATTACTGTGGGTGGCTCATCCTTGCAATAATCATTGAAACTACAGTCTCTCATTCTAATCACTACCTTAAAATATGCTCTGGTCTTTAGATTGTAAGTATGTGACCTACTGTACCTATGGTAGAATTGATGCAATGCATCTCTGTTACCTGGATTAGATACTAGGGCATGCACTACCCATATTCCACTACATACCACGTACCTAACAAATTCTATCTCTTCAAAATGTGTTGGTTGTTTCCTCCAGCATCAGTGTATCGGAGGATTACTCTAGGCTTGTTCAGTGTGAGTTTTATTTCTCTACATCAGACAGGTCTACTGTCCAGTTGGATCCTTGCAAATTTACAATCCTCTATATCTTAGGCTCTGCCTATGTGATGTCAACAACTCTGTGACTTCCCACTGTCACCCACAGCTTCAGACAAAATGCTACTCCTATAGACTCTCTCACACCACTTGATTAGCCTTTAACATCTAGCTCTGACTGAGACTGCCATCTCTTTTGGATCATCTGAGATTTGTACTGCCATTCCTACACCACTGACCTGGTGCCCCAATAATCTAACAACTCTCTCCCTGGGTTTTTATGCCCTGTGCCTTCTGTTTATTCTATACTCTTCGGGCTTATACCCATTCTGAGAGCATTTAATTCTTTCATTGATGAGATAAGGCAAAAATATCCAAGTAAATGAAATGTGTCAATTCTATGGATAGATTGTGTATGGAACAAATACCAGTTCAGTTATAGCCTAAGTGACTAGCACAGAGCTTGACTCATACTAATTTAAAAATTTTTGAAGAGTAAATGAATGAATGCAGAATTCCTATCTAATAATAAGCCTATTTATTCATCTTATATGGAGAGCAATGGATCACAGTCCCATGCAATCAGAAGTGGCCCACTTTGGTGTTATTTCTATGTGTTATGCAGGCAAAATTTTTCTGAGTATTTTAAATATGTTCCCTCTCTTATACCTGTTGATATCTGAAAAGTTCTTGACCTTAAAATCAGAGCTGCCTGTAAATCCATGATATCACATTATTTCCTGGGAGCAGATATTTCTCTGCTGTGGAAGACAAAACATAAGAGGCCGAGGGGCCTGCGGAGAAAGGGTAAGGTAACTAATGCATAGATGAATAGATAGGAGAAATCAAAATAGATTTTGCTTATTTCTCAATTCTGCCATTGATTGGGATAGACAAAATTTTCCCTTCTGTCCTTGCAACATTTTGGAGAATCTTTGACAGAATGACAAATGCCAAGAACTTTTAATGTACAGCTAGGAGATGGGGATATAAGGCATGGGCTGACAGAGGAATGAAACCATAGGGTCCAGTAAACTTCTCTCATTTAAGTCATTTGGTTCTTAATGAAGGTCAGTTTCCAAAGCAGCGTATATCTAATTTAGTTATGCACAAACACTCTTTCTGAAGAATATTATCATGTTAATCAGTTTTCCTTTTCATCTGTATTATACTAGGCCTTTCTTTTTATCATTTATTTTCCTTTTAAAACAATTATTTATGATTCAAAAGTTTTATTATGGCTCATGATAGCCTTTGCATGGAATTTAGTATATTTATTATTTATTACCATTGCTATGCAGGTCAAATTATTAATTTTAGAATCATCATGTAGCTTTAGAATATTTTGTAACTTGTTTATACTAAGGAAATTTTATTTGATGTGTTCTTTATGAAATCAGTAGATAATAAGGCCTGATCCATTTTGAATTTTTATATCTGTTAGCATTTCTACAGAGTCTATTCATTGTTTTACATAAAATGAATGGAGGAATATTTAAAGTGTAACATATTCTTGATTAATTTTGAATTTATTATGAATATCTGAAGTTCTGGGCAAGAGAAAAAAATATCTTTGATATATAGACTTTATTTGACAGATCAGTGAAGCTCCCACAATCCCAAATAAGATCAAGAAAAAGGACATACACCTAGACATATATCTAGCAAATTATTATATTTCTCAATTTTAAAAAGAAAATATCACAAGCTTTTATTTAAAAATATTATAAACATGAAAAGTCAAAATAGCTGAAAGCTAGTTTAAATAGTGAAATAGGGGATCCCTGGGTGGCTCAGCGGTTTAGTGCCTGCCTTTGGCCCAGGGCACGATCCTGGAGTCCCGGGATTGAGTCCCATGTCAGGCTCCCAGCATGGAGCCTGCTTCTCCCTCCTCTTGTGTCTCTGCCTCTCTCTTTCTCTCTCTATGTCTATCATAAATAAATAAATAAATAAATAAATAAATAAATAAATAATAATAAAAAATAAATAGTGAAATAACATATGTATAACAAAGAGGAAGTGATTGGGATGTGCAATCCTGAAGTCACCCAAAATTTCAGTTCCCTGTCATGATAAAAGAAAGATATTGTTGGATGAGCAAAGAATTAGGGGGAGCATTAGCCCCTGACCCTTTCATACGAAATAATCACAGCAGGTTTCTGAATGAACAACTGATGAAGCACAACCAAGGTCTCTAGCAAGAGCAAAGCATATATGTAGTTAACCCTAAAAAGACAATGTTAAGACGATGGAGTTTGCAGTATAAATGCTTAATAAGTATTCCTGAAGTAAGAGTGAAACTGAGATGGTGCATTTGGGGAAATGTAATGACTATCCCTTGGGTTAGGATGAATGACAGGGTGACAGTGAGTGGTAGCCAATCTACCTTCTTAAGAAGAATTTTACTTATGTGAAGAAAGAGTTAAAGCACTCTCCAAATTTCACACATTAATAGGACTTGTAACTCTGAAATATAAAAAAGAGATTTATACGTCTAAGGATTGAATACATTAGCTTGAAATTCATTTTCTCCTGCTGTTGACTTGGAACCATTTCTAAGAGAAATAGATGTCAGAAGCTTATGAAGTGTGAATAGGACAGTCATTTAAAAACTAATCACTTTCCTTTCAGGTTCTGAAGCTGATAATAGATTTTAGAATTGGGGGGCTTGGTGTGGTGGAGAGAATGCCATGCTCTTCAGGTAGATGTGGCTCAAAAATGTGGCCCTTGGGACACAGTCCTTGCAAAAAAAGACACCTATTTCACAATCTGGAAAAGATGTTCTAAATAGGGAGGCCAAAGGTATGAAAAAGAGCCTCTGAGAACAGAAAAAAATAAATGATCTGTTCCACTGCTATATCTAATGTTCTCGGGAACTTGAAACTTGAATTTTGTCTAAATATAAAACACATGGCAGAGCAGGCCTTCTTAGTTTTCTTTCTCTGGCATTTTGTCAGGTTTTGCTGGAAAAGAGCATCTCCCATTACATAATAGAATTTCCCCTAATGGAGCCTGGTGCAAAGATGAAACCATGCTTTAAGTATACTGCAGAAGAATAGGAACCGTTTTTTTTTAAACTCAGAAAAACTAATACATTGTTCCAATTAAGTTTATTGAATAACAAATAGAGTATCAAGGCTTGAAGGAAATTTTAGTATTTTTTTATTCAACTTCGTCATTTCACAAATGAGGAAGCATATTAAGGATAGTGAAGTAACTGGATCAAAATCTGAAAAACTGGTATTCTGTGGTAATCAAGGGCATCAGATATGTAAAAAAATAATATAAAACATAATAAGATACATTATACAATTGAAAATAAATCAATGTTAGTTATTAGCACTATACTTTTCTTTTGTAGGGGAAATATCTCCTTACCTATGGTGGCAATCATCAAAATGTCCTTACTTATCAATTAAAATATTTTGGCACATGCATACATGGAAATTGCATGTTCAATGTGTGTTCAATCTCTTGAAAAGTAGATAAAGATAGTGAGCTGGAAAATGGGAAAAATACCCAGATCACCAGTTTGTAAGTTCCAAGGATCACTAAGTCATCATTTAACCCCTACCTTTGGGATGAGTGATACTGAAAACACTATTAGAGAATGACACTCTTGTTATATTTCCACAACTGAAGCAAATATCATAACCCCTCTCAATCAGGAAATCCTCCATATACTCACCACGTATCTAAAGCCATTTCTTCTCTAAAGATAATCGTATAATTTCTACACAAAAGCAAAATAATATAATGAATAATGGTTTATGAAATGTTCTTTCATGTAATTGTTCTTTTTGATCCCCATAAAAGGCCAGAACATTATTCCTTCATTTTACATGTGGAATTGTAAGGCTGATAGATTAAATGACTTGCTTTACAGTTGATAAGGGCTGATGTCATTAGCCACGGAGACAAGGAGAGGTGGCTTAACTAATGCTTCCCCATGGGAAAGAAGAGGGAGCCTTCAATTCCAGTTAAGGACTGATATTTGGCAACATTGGCTACTAAGTCTTCTACGAATGATTTTTTTAAAGGGGGCATGAGGGATCCCTGGGTGGTGCAGCGGTTTGGCGCCTGCCTTTGGCCCAGGGTGCGATCCTGGAGACCGGGGATCGAATCCCACATCGGGCTCCCGGTGCATGGAGCCTGCTTCTCCCTCTGCCTGTGTCTCTGCCTCTCTCTCTCTCTCTGTGACTATCATAAGTAAATAAAAATTAAAAAAAAGAAAAGAAAAAAAAAGATTCTCTTAAAAAAAATAAAGGGGGCATGAATTTTTGTATTTAAATAGGGAGCCCATTCTATAACTGATATTCTCCTAGGTATTTTGCATGTTATTGCATTCATTTCCACAATGAACCTTCCCTGTGATTAAAGCAAACTGATATAATTTCAACAATAGTTCTTGGCTTAAAGAGCCATGAACTGAACAACTTGTTTTTATAGAGGTTTGAATTAAGTAGAAAATTACTTGCTTTTACACACACATACACACACTCATATATATAAAGGGGTGTGTGTGTATATACATATATATATGTATGTACATATATATAAAGGTACATAATGACATGGTTGTTAACACAGGTTCTGAGTCAGGTAGATGAGATTCATATCCCCCAGCTCAGCTATTTACTAGTTTTTGGGTCTACCCAGCTGTATGACCTTGGAAAATCTCTTGAGTCCCTGTTTCTTAATCTACAAAATAGGAGTAAATAGAATACTTGAAAGACTGTAGTAAGAATTAAATGAGATGTTTATAAAGTGCTTAGCATATTTTTTAGCACATAGTAGTTTCAATAAATATTAGCAATGACAGCACATATGTGCTATATGGTTCCAAAAATAGATTTGAGGCAACTATAAATATTCATTAAATAGTAGTTATTCACACAGACTAATAAGTATGTGAAGAAATTGAGGGGACAGGAAATTAGAGGATAAAGAATAAGATGATGTTGATAATAAGATTAGTGCATAATATTTGCGACAAAATGTCCTGTGCATTTCTTTGTGGAAGCCAAAAATACTGCTTCAAGCTTCCTAGCAATTAATACACAGAGGAAAACAAAGTTAAATTAAATTTTGTCATGCCCTTAAATAAAAATAAAACAATGCTTCAGGGCAAGACTATGTTTCTTTTGACCAATTCAGTAGCTTTCTTCATTTTGTGGGCATTGTGACATTGTAAACAATGTCTTCAACATCTTCCCAATAAATACAAAAGTAAACTTTAAATTTCTTATATGTTGATGTAGGCAAAGCCCTAAAACCAAACTATAATTCAGTGAAGCAATTTCATGAGTAAGAGGGAAAATATGATGGCTTGATGTAACTCCAGTCTCAGCCCCAAATTTAGGGTACCAAGAGATATAAATGAACTCAACTCAGCAAATCTTTTACAGATAATATTTATTAAAACGAACTTTTTGAGAGTATATTGCCCAGAACAAAATTAAAGTTACACTTTCTGAGAACTATCTGGGAATTTGATTTTTTGGGGCCCAATTATGAAAGATTCATAAACTTCAATTATTATTTTTTTCAAGAGAATATTAAATCGTTTATTGATTACACATGATAATGGACGATACACAAGGTTTAATCACATCTATAATTTTATCTGATACAATAATTCAATTTAGATATATTGCACAGGATGTGCCAACAATCATAATAACCAAATAAACTCCAGGACTTTGCTCAGGTGACCCTTTTAACGGCGAACTCCTGGTCACAACACATTAACTGTCAGTTCAACCACACCAAGGTTTGTGGAGACAACGGCTTTTATGTCCAAGCAGGTTGCAAATAAATTTCGAATGGAACCTGGCATCACCCTGAAGGAATTTTAACTTCACACTGTTGGGGTAGCTTACCAAGATGGCTTCAGAGTAGACTAACTTTACACAGCACATTTTAAAAAATACACATTTATTCAGCGTCATGATCAGACTATTACATTTAGCAATCAACAGCATGGGTGCAAAAAAAAAAAATCTACATTAAAACCCTTTGTTGGAATGCTTTACACTTTCCACAGAACAGAAACTAAAGTAACCTGTTGTACAATTAGTGACAAATACAGTCTTCAAGTGTTTGGCCCATACATATGAGTATTGTGTAAAATATGTCTTCTTTGCAGCAACTAGGCCCTGCCACCACTGTGCTTGGCTGAGTTCACAAATCTCTTGTAACCTGTAGCTTCCCTGTCATTTCTCTGGTTCTCCTCTCCTGCTAAGCTTTGTTTCCTGGCAGTAACTAAAACCTTCTAAAAAAACAAAACAAAACAAAACAAAACAAAAGAAAACAAAACCTTCTGCCACTGCCATAGCTGCTGTTGCTGGAACTGCCATAGCCACCTTGGTTTTGTCATTTGGCAAAGTATTGGCCTCCACCACCATAGGGGCCAGAGCTTCTGCCTCCAAAATTTCCTCCTTTCATGGGTCCAAAATTTGAGGATTGATTGTTGTAATTGCCAAAATCATTATAGCTTCCACCACCTCCAAAGTTGCTTCCATCATTACCAAATCCGTTATAGCCATCCCCACTGCCACCGTATCCACCACCACCTCTACTGCCACCAAAGCCACCTCGACCACTGAAGTTCCCTCCACACCCAAAGTTGTCATTCCCACCAACACCACCTCCACGACCACCACCAAAGTTTCTAGAACCACTTCGGCCTCTTTGGCTGGACGAAGCACTAGCCATCTCTTGCTTGGATAGGGTTTTCCTTACCACACGGTTGTGGCCATTCACAGTGTGGTATTTTTGAATGACAATCTTGTCTACAGAGTCATGGTCACCAAATGTCACAAAAGCAAAACCTCTCTTTTTGCCACTGCCTGGGTCAGTCATGATCTCAATCACTTCAATTTTCCCATACTGTTCAAAATAATCTCTTAGATGATGTTCTTCAGTGTCTTCTTTAATGCCACCAACAAAGATCTTTTTCACTGTTAAATGGGCACCAGGTCTTTGAGAATCTTCTCATGAGACAGCCGTCTTTGGTTCCACAACTCTTCATCCGCCTTGTGTGTCCTTGCATTCATGGCTGCATCCACCTCCTCCACGGTGGCATACTGACCAACCCAAAGCCTCTGGAGCACTTGGTGTTTGGATCTCTCATTACCACACAAGTCCGTAAGTGTCCCCCATTGCTCAAAATGGCTCCTCAGACTCTCATCAGTTGTTCCAAAGCTCAAACCTTTGATGAAGAGCTTCTGCAGCTGCTCAGGCTCTTTGGGAGACTCTGACTTAAACCTGATGGCTGTGGGAGGGGAGACTTTACCGATGCTTACCCAGCGGCATCCAGGGGCAGAAAGGAGTAATCTAACAAACGTATCTTAAATTTCAGTTATTAAATGAACTGGAAGTTGCATTGATATTTCCTTATTAGATGTCTCATCACATGACAGGCCACCATAAATTAAACCACCTAATTAGAGAGATAACATTTTTTTTCACTTAGACTTTCCAAAATCATAGAAGTCTTTATTTAAACAACAACTATGATAAAAGAGTAAGCTTCATGATGGAAAGAACTCTATCTTCTTTAGGGCTTGATCCCCAAAACTATAACACTCCCTGACACGTTATAAAAAATAATTTTATTTTTAAATAACAAGGAAATCAATAGGTGATCTGAAGTGTACTCCAAAGAGGAGGCAAATATGTAAGTATCAGGAAGGACCTGAGAAGAATTTACAAATAGATGCAAAACTGAAGACACTAGCTAATATCCACAGGAAGATAATGGATTACATTTCATGAGGCACAATCTGCATTCCTATGAACCAGAATCCTTTGCATTACTCTCAGATTTCTACAACTTAGTTGTAAAATAGCTCAAAGATTGAGCATTAGGTTGAGATCACAATGAAGTAAATGCTAGACAGGAAAGTCAATAATCCTCTTGGTCTTTTTCACAATTTTCCCTGTAGTAGTCACTCCGAAGTATTTTTTATGAGCTAATCATGCATACTGATTAACCAATACATTTAAATTGGATATATCATATAGAGAAATATTTAAATAAATACAAATGTATAATTTTTACCTTTCCTCACTACTCTTATCACTGTGAATACAAATTTTCTTCTCAATTTGCCTTCAATTAGATAAGCTCAAGTCCTTTTGCTTACTTGTGTCAAAATCTTCTGTGCCTGTATTGCTCTGTGTTTGGACCTTTAGGGTCATTTCTTTTTTTCTGCTACAGGTGCTCTCCTCAGAGGAGTATATTATGTCTTCTTTGCTTTAACTGCTGGCAGTTTTTAGCTCTTTGGCTATCTATTCAATTTCTGATTACCTTTTTTTTCAAGGGAAAAAATAAGTCAGAAGTACAGGTTGCCCAGGGACTTACAATTGGGCAGCTATATGTATATGTTTTGATTTGATTTGATTGATTTTTGGTCCGACTGAGCCCTCAAACCTGTGGAGTCTGATGTTTCCTCAGGCAGTAAATGTCAGAATTTATTCTCCATTGGTATTTGGAGAATTGGAGAATCGGTTGTTGGTGCTGGCAACACTCTAGTTAAGTGATGAGCAGAGAGGGCTGTGGAGAAGCCTTAAGAGTTAGAAGAAATCCAAGAGATCATTATGTGGTGGAAACCAAGACAGAATTTTCTAAGGAAATAAATGGTCACTAGCATCAGTGCTGCAAAAAAGTCAAGTAAGGAAAGGCCTGAAAAGAATGAATTGTCTTTAGTACTAACTTTTGAAAATAATTCCAGGGAGGAGTCAGGATAAGAATGGGGTAGGGGTGGAGAAGTACATAAAAAGGGGCTTGAGGAAAACCAGATGCAGTGAATTTAAAAATTACCTTGAAATGAGGAAGTGAAAAGTGCATAGTGGATATAAATTTTTTGACTCTTTGTGTGCCAAGCAGCAATTCCAAGCTGTTTATACTGTGTCATCCTAGGAAAGCTCAGTATTTTACTCTTGCTTTGTATGTAATGGTAACAAAATTACACGGATATCCAAAGGCAAAGAAGATGATATATAAACTTAGATCTGCAGTGCTGCACATTTTCTTTGTTTTTATCCACAACAGATAAGTTGAGTTTCTCTGTCTTAAAAAATTCTCTAATTCAGAACCTCTATTTTTCTAAGATACCAGGTAACTGAAATAATTTTGTAAGGATCTCTTGGGTCACATCACAATAATCCAATTTAGCCAGACCTAAAAGGTGGCACCTAATATACTAGTGACTGATCTTTTTCTTTTCTTTAAATCACTTCTTGTAATGCTAATTTTAAATAAGCTCTGAGAAGAAAATTGACTTTAAATGCCTAATGTAATTTCAAAATGTCACAAACTTTTAATAGACAGCTAAAAACAGTTTTGCTTTTTTTTAAAAAAAAATGTTCTGTCTCTGAGATGAAAAATGAGAAGTTAGATATAGTTAATGCAGTTATATCTGAGTCAACCATTCCCAGAGCCACTTGAGATGGAGAGGATATTTTTATTCTTTTATTTTCTTGCTAATTAATATGAATTAGTGCCACTGAAATTTAATTAGCTCAGAGTTGGCATTTTCCCCTTAAACAAAGAAATGTTGTTTTACCATTTTATTTATTTGTTTAAAAGATTTATTTACTTATTTGTTAGAGAAAGAGAATGTGCACGTGCATGAGTGGAGCAGGGACAGATGGAGAGGGAGAGAGAATCCCAAGCAGACTCTTCGCTGAGCCATCCCAGGACCCTGAGATCATGACCTGAGCCTAAACTAAGTCTTTCACTTAATCAGTGGGAATGCAAAGGCAGCATATTCTCATGGCTACCATTTTTTGTTTTGTTTTGTTTTTGTTTTTATTTTGAGATGAACCATTACAGGTTATGGCAGCCTTTGTGATCGTCAATTATGTATAATTTTAGTATAGAAAGGATTTCACAGTTCTTTGAGAGCATTGCTTCCCAAAATAAAGCATACAAGCAGAGGGAGTGGTGTGTGTAGTGTATCAGCAGGGGGATATGAATTCTTTAAAAGAAATTTTCAACTCTTTATTTTCAATTTGTTGATGATCTCTAATGTAACATGAGCACATTAGGAATTAAGAGGGGGCCTTCCATATAGCTTCCTAAATTCAGTGATCATTTTTGCCTTTATTTTCTGGTGTTACTCCCATCAAAGAAATCTCAATCAGTGTTAGGGAACACCCCATGAATGAATGTAGCATAGTAGATCAAACTGATAAAAGTAGTAGATGCATTGAATCTTCATGAGGCACACAGAAAAGAGCCTGAACCATTTTATTATAAACTATTACCTAGAGGAAGAATGAACACTTTAACAAGTTATTAAGTGAGAATTCATTACAATTGCCGCTAAAGGATTGTTGCTGGCTGGCATTTAGTTTAGAATGAAAGCTGATCTGAATTAGCAAAGAACCCTGGAAGTTATTAATGATATTTTGTAGAACATACACAATAACAACAATGCCATGCTCTGAATTTGTATTGTTGAAGTTAAAATACAGGAACAGACTAAATGTAGAACCAAGTCCGGGGTTACATCTTTCTGCTTTTAAAAACGTTGACAATTTAGCCTCAGAAAAAACATTGCCACATTACATTAATGTTGTAAATTTAGATTTTATTTTTGCCTTGGTTATCTAATTGGCAAGTTTACTCTGCTTTTATAGTTTTGTTAGAGCTAACCATAGTACCTTTACCTCTGATCATATTAATATTAAAACAAAAGTGATTTTGGTCAACAATAAGAATCTGGAAGAATATTTTCCTTTTAAAGGCATCTGTGGCTGAGAAATGACTGTCTGCCAAATGATCCATTTGTTCCCTGTTTTAGATGGGGTTTCCTAGAAGCAGAGCCAGGGACTGGGATTCTTCTATAATGATTTATTGAGGAAGTGATTTCAGAAGAGGATGGGGGCTAGGGGGATAGTGAAAGCAAGATAGAATTGAGGAAGGAGCTAAGCAAGGATGTGGTCTCAGCTGGAGACCAGCTGGAACCAGGTTGGTTCCACTAGAAGCTATGGAGCATAAATTTCACCAGCTTATCCAGTGTCACCATGGGTTGCTGCCCCCTGCAGTTATTATAATGGCTTCCATTAGGAGGAGGGAAATAGCTGTGAGCCACTAAAGATTGCTAAGGCATGAGAACTGGGGGATGGGCATTCCAGCCCATTAAAGTGGATCTGGACAAAGCAACCATGAAGCCTGCTATAGTGCCTGCCTAGCAGTGCTCAGATACACTTGCTTCTCGAATTAAGTTGACTCCATCTAGTCACAGCTCTTCCAGGGTCCTGAATGGTCAGTGTTCTGGGAAGACTGACAAGAAGTTTGTTTAGATAAACTATAGCTCTTATGGTGCAATTGATCGGGAGATACTTTTTATCTTTTCTCCACTACCAGCTATTCAGTAATGCCTCTTCCTTGGCTAATAACTCTGCTGAACTAGTTGGCTTGCCTTATGGCATCTGATGCAGTTACCATGCTTTTATCAGCCTGTGGTTATTAGAATTGTTTGTTATAGTAAAAGTGATCATGGAAATACAAAGAGATAACCCAACAAATCACCCCGCTTGCATTGGCTAGCAGTATATTTATCCTCATGATGAATAGGATCAGTTACCCCTGCTGATATGGTAACTGTTTTGTTTTTGTTTTTGTTTTTGTTTTTTTGTCTGATGGTGTACTGGCTTGAGGAGCTGAAAGTAGCCAGGAATTAGTTATAGCTTTAAGTTTATTGGGATTCTCCCTGTGTCTGCTGGTGGAAGCATCCCCCCTCCAGGAACCAGGACCACAGAGCCTAAAATAACAGAAGTGAGGAAACACAAATTCCCTGAGTGGGTGACTGGGAGTGGTGACCGGGAGTGATGATGAATGGGCCCATTCTTGCTTTTATTCCTTCATTCCCAGATTTTGCTTTTTTTTTTTTGTTTTAAAGATTTTTATGTATTTATTAATGAGAGACATACACACACAGAGAGAGAGAGAGGCAGAGAAACAGGCAGAGGAAGAAGCAGGCCCCATGCAGGAACCCCAATGAGGGACTCAATCCCGGATCTCCAGGCTCACGCCCTGGGCCAAAGATGGCACTAAACCGCTGAGCCACCCAGGCTGCCCCCAGACCTTGCATTCTAATTACTGGTGACACAGAACTATTAATGTCCATTGTTTTAAGGTATATACTGCATCCTGAAGAACTCTCCATCCTTATAAAATGTCTTCGACAAGATGGAACTTCAACAGCCCTTAGGAGGACTTTCTACCACTATTAAGTCAGCAGCTTCTGAATGATCCAGAATATGGTGGGATCAATAAATAGATACCATGGCTATGTTCCACCACTGCACATCTTTTGCCATAAAGCTTGTCTCTTGGTCCCTAGAAATGCTAAGTGGGATTTGGAGGATTAGATCAGACACTTTGGAGTGCTGCCAGCTGAGTGCGATGGGCAGAGACTGAAAGTTGTTTGACTATCCAGATGAAATATTACCTCTGTAATACACAAGAGGTTTGATATAATCAACTTGCCGCCAAATTGCTGATTTGTCTCTTTAAAGGATGATACTGTATTGTCAGTGTTTTGTGTTGCTGGCGTATTGTACACTCATTCATGGTAGCAACTGATCATCCTTTGTGAGAGGGAACTCATGCTGTTCTGGCCCTCACATGGCTTCATCTCTGTCACCATTTCTTCTCTGTTCTAGAGCTCATTGCATGAGCACTGAGTCAGCCAACAACAGATGCTAGTTGCCATCTATTGGCGAAGTCACCCTGTCAACTTTGTTATCTAGTTCTCCTTCCATGATGGACGCTGTCTTGTGAGCCTTGATTTATGATGCAAATATTGTTATATGTTGTACTCATTCCCCACCTCCATCCAATTGCTTCTTCCATGCCTCTAATCTAATCTTACTTCCAGGCTTCTAATTCACCAGATAAGCCATTTATCATGCAGTCAGTTTTTGTCCTTATCATAGACCGCTTCTTTGTGATTCTCAAAGTGGATGAACAGATGCACTGCTTGAAGTTCCTCCCAGTGGAGGATTTCCTCTCTGTGGAGGACACTCATCATTGTCTTTCAGGGCCATCCTTGAGTGGAGTATGGTTCAGTAGAAGCACATTTTCAGCTTGAATCTATATACCAAGCCAATCCACCTGCGAACCAAGCTCAGGTTTTTCTCTCCACCATTAGCTATAAATAGAATCTGCTTTGGATCCCCCATTCTGGTGGATATGGAAAATAATGCTTTTGCAAGTAAATAGGCCTGCCAGGGCAGAGAATTCTTTTTTTTTTTTTTTTAATTTTTTTATGTTCTGCCTCTCTTACAACAAGTATTGTGTTTTACTATTTAGCTCTGTCTACTCTCAGTCAAAAAAGATGAAAGTACCTTTAAATACTGCCAAAGAGGCCTCTAATTCTCACATTTTGCTTTATATTGATAACTAATAGATCTGAGCCTTCCATTTTCTCTCTTCAATGCATTAGTGGCACTTAGCATCATTCAAGCAATTCCGAAGTCCTTATAGCTACTATTTCCTTTGTACCTCTCAAAACCAAAGGCACACATCTGTCCCACTCCACCCCTGTTCTACTCTAGATCACTACGGGTGAAACTCTTAGTGATTGGACAGCTACAACATGCCAGGACCTAGTAATACTCCACTTGCCACTGTCTGTTAATTGGTATACAGCTTTGAATGGTCTTACCTCAGAATCCTATCATTCAAGCAAGCTTCCTAGTATCTATCAGTACAAAGTCTGCAAGGTTGCATTCTTTAGAAGCAGTCTGAGGTGAAGAGTTGTCTGCAAGTGAATTACTGGGGTAGTACTCTGAGAAGTTGGAATGAGGGAAATTAGAGTTAGGGGAAAAAAGGCTAATCAAGGTATAGGTCTCAATAGGAATCTGTCTTCAGCCTGATCTGAGGAAGCTCTGGAGCCTGATTTTCCTCTATCATAGAGGTGGTCACTTTGAGGCACAGGGCCTGACTTTGTATATCAATGTACCAGTCTTTGTGTGCTATCCCTTGGGAAATGGGAAAACTTCCCAGGCAAGATGGCTCCCGCTTAGCTAGAGATAATTCTAAGGAGAAAGGGTGCAACTCTAAGGTCTTAGCAACAAACACAGTAGCTGGGAGATGAGTTCACCAACCCAGTAATGGGCCTGAGACACCAATCACAGCTTTCACATTTTTTTCTCCTTTCAGTTAAGCTGGGCTATATGACTATTTCTAGCCAAATGAGAAGCACAATTTCTAATTCGTCTTTTCCTGCTACAGTAATTTGGAACACTACATGTTCCAGTTGGTGAGTCTATGAGATGATGGAACCTTTATCATCCTAAGTCTTTAAGTGACTAAGTGAGCAGAGACCCCTGGAGTATGTTGGTGCACATGTGCATTGGGAAGAGAGGGGCATGTGTAAGACTATGTCATACTCAGACTTTTAAAAAAATATTTTAATTAATTAATTAATTAATTTAAATTTAGAGAGCATGTAAGCAGCAGAGCGGGATGGAGGGTAAGGGAGACAGAATCTCAAGAAGACTCCCTTCTGAGCACAGAGCACAGCATGGGGCTTGATGCCCCAGATCATGACTGGAGCCTAAATCAAGAGTTAAATGCTCAACTGAGCCACCCGGGTGCTTCATACCCAGATTTTTTTTTTAAAGATTTTATTTATTTGTTTATGAGAGACACAGACAGAGAGAGAGGCAGAGACACAGACAGAAGGTGAAGCGGGTTCCATGCAGGGAGCCTGACGTGGGACTCGATCCTGGGTCTCCAGAATCACACCCTGGGCTGAAGGTAGGGCTAAACCGCTGAGCCACCCAGGCTGCTTTTGGAATATAGTAGATCCTCAATAAAATTTTATTTAATGTATGACTGATAAGGAAGTCTGGGATTTCCTAAAACCCAGGTTTATCCTTTAGTGTTCACCCATCTAGATAGAATGTCTGGTAATGGTAACAAGCACAGCTAAGTTTTAGGGGCAGAGAAATCCTAAAGGATTTCATTGTCTTACTTTCACTCAAAGTTTTACTGTAGAACTTCATCATACTTTTTTGTTGTTGTTGTTCTTATTTTTTTTCTCCTTAGGGGATTCACACTATGAAAAAGCTTACTAGCTCAATCTAGCTACTGATAAGATACTTCTGGCATGTCAACAAATAAACTCTCTTGAATCTAAGCCAAACTGGAATCTTCTGTTGTCCACAACATTAGAACATTGTTTGAGAATATGTTCCTTTATTCCTGTTATGTGAATGTAGTGGCTGTCTGAATACACGATTTCTGGTTACTAAGGAGTTGTCTTACCCACCAATATTTATTTAAAGAATTGCCTGTTTAAAGGATTCAAATAACCAGTTGATTCTAGGGTGTCTTCTACTCTGTCACAGTTTAAGAAGTTTGACATCTTTGTTAGCTTTTGAGACAGAATTCTCCTCATGAAATGACTTCTTTGAGATCAAAACCAAACCAAACAAGCAGGTATCAAAGGGAAGAGGGAATATTTGGCATACCAGAATTCTACTGCTGCGAGAAACAAACATTTTTATTCTGAGTCAGCAGTGCTACCTCGGGCGTCTGAAAATGGTTCCTGAACCAGCGTCACATACTCTCCAATACAAATAAACGAACAGAAATATATTGCAAACATTTCAAGCCCAAGTTCTCAGTCCAATCTGCCATTTCTTTAAGGCAAAGAGGAAGATTTCAATAAGAACATTATAAGACTCAATTGTTTTTGAGCTTTTATGAATTAGAAAACCATCTGTAGGGGATCCCTGGGTGGCGCAGCGGTTTGGCGCCTGCCTTTGGCCCAGGGCGCGATCCTGGAGACCCGGGATCGAATCCCACATCGGGCTCCCGGTGCATGGAGCCTGCTTCTCCCTCTGCCTGTGTCTCTGCCTTTCTCTCTCTCTCTCTCTCTCTCTCTCTCTCTGACTATCATAAATAATTAAAAAAAAAAAAAAAGAAAACCATCTGTAGAGAAGCCCTGGGGAATATAGGAATAAACATCATCTGGAGATTTATGATCTGGCCCTGAAATTCTACCTCTTACCACCTCTGTGACCTTGAACGGGTTACTTCACCCCTCTGGGTCTGTTTCCTTACCTCTACTTAGACCCCATTGAGGATTATGAAACTATTGAAGGTTAGAGTAGATCTCTAAGATTATTTTTAGTTCAAATATCCTTTGGTTTTATAAAAAGGATGATGGTTGAAATTTTAAAAATTATTTGAAAGATTTGGGGAAATGATAAACTGTTGATGAGACCAATAGTTGTAACAGTAGGAAGGAAAACCAGATTTACTGAGTGCCAGCTATGTGCTAAACATTGTGCTAAATGCATATATCGTGTTTAAGATTCACAACAGCACAGCCAGGCAGTATTATTATCCTTATTTGACAGATGAAAATAAGTCAACATTAAGCAATTTAAATAGCTAGTAAATAGTGAAACCAGAATTTGAACCCAAGAAAACTTCACCAAAGCCCTTGTTCTTTTTAGGAAGCAAAAAAGGAAGTTAAGAATGCTTATCTGTTAGAGAATAACTGCTATTTTGAAGGAAGATTTTCTGAATGAAGTTATAATATAAGAACTTTAGTGTTGTCCTGCTGACTTTTGAGACTTTTTGCAATATCCACATTTGGGGCAATAGAACCTATGTGATATTTATGATGTTTATTTCAACTTGGTAACCTTCACAAAGCAAACATATACTCCCTGTTTTATTCATTTCACTCATGGAGCTCTCTTTCTTGTTATTTTTATACCTTAGGGAGAAGGGAAATTATTCTTAATGAGAAAAAGGAGCAAGCAAGACTAAAGCATCAGCTCTGAGCCCATTATATTACAATATTATCACTTTCCAAAACCCGTTAAGGGCCCAGAAAGCCTGCATTCCTCTTTGGCTTCTCTGTGTATTACAGGGTCTGCCAATACTAAGTGTTCAATAAATGCAATCTCTTATAAACTAGACTCATATTTTAAACAAAAAATGAAAATAAAAAATGGAGAATGATAAATTGCCCATATACCTCTCAAGACAAAATAATTCAGTAGTTGTGCAAGGGTCTTAAAATGTAAAATTATGAATTTTAAAGATGAACATAAAAACAAATCATAATGTTTGTATTTTATGTAGAGCGTACTTCTGGTATGAAAACATGTTTGCAAATTTTACCATCTGGAATTTTCAGGCAGGCTCTAGCCTATTTGAAATTCCCCAGCAGTATTAGCACTGAGCATCCTCATAATTTGCCAGGGTTGTATTCCCTCATTTAAAGTCAAGAATAGCTCCCTGAGTTATTTTGGCTCACGTTTTGAAAAGAGACCAGAGCAGCTGCACAGGAGTGTTGGGTGTCCTCATAGTTCATCCCTTGAGAGATGTTTCTTCCACTTATTGCTGTTTGTTCCTATTTTTAAATCATTGTCAGTACTTTTTCCTTGGCTCTTCTCACTGTCTACACTTGTTTTTTGGCTCTTCTACACAAATGATTTTATGTCCTCTTTCTCTTGGATTTAGCATTAGTTGAACTCATTCGCACATTTTTGGTCAAAGGTGAATAAAGAGTTCTTTAAAGCATTCAGCAGATGTAGATCCGAATTTTACTTTTTGATTTCAAACAATGTATAATATGAAGCTCTTGGATATTATACTCTGAGTATTCTTTTTAATTTGTCTTCTTCTTAGCAACAACACAGTACTCTTGAAGGGATTTGTTTTAATTTTTTCCCTCCAACTTTTTTCATTAGATAATACATGTCTGCAGGGAATACTTCCTTTGCTTTGGTTTCAGTATGGTCTTGCATTTTGTGAATTATCAATGCATTGAAGATATAGAGACCTTATTTATTTTTAGCTATTTAAATTGTAGATTAAAAGATAGTCCTCTCAGCTGGTGTTAATTGGAGAAAAGCCCTCATTAAGTTTGCAAGAGTTTAGAAGGTAATCAAGTGAGGCATACACTTACTGACCTTGTTAATCCCATCACATTCATGATTTCTTCCTTCTTTCTTCAGAACCTAAGACTCTTTCTATACCCAGGGAAGTTACAACTTTCCCCAAACTCTTCTACCAAACCCCAAACCCCATTTGACTTAGGAGCCATGGCCCTTCAATAACCAACCACCAACCTCAGAAAAACCCTGAGACTTCATACTTAACCATGTAAATAGATATGTGAATAGAGAACTAGTTTCTGTTTTTGAAAGATTCATTTTGAAGGTTTATTTTTTAAAACAAGAGGAGACTACAAACCATGTTAGGTATGTTTGATTAAACTTCTCAGTTGAAAATAAAATGGATTATGATGTTTGATGATTAAGATCCACATGTTTAATGTATTGAAGACACAGAAAGTGACCTTCCTTGGCATCATACTAGAAGGTAATCTTTTCTATAGGCTATAAATTCTTTTGGGAAAGGGACTGCCTCTCACGTATTTGTGTTCTCTCATCATTTAGTAAATTTCTTGATGTAAAATATATATTCAGGAAATGTTTGATGAATAAATGAAGCAAAAGAGAATCAATATATGACCTGAAATATTTCCTTTTTTCTCTTTTCACAAGAAAAGGGAGCCAAACACTTATTAGATGGCCCTGTAAGGTCAGAGAAATTGTTCACATAGCAGCTGATGTAGTAGGGGTGTACTAAAATCAGCAGGCCCACATGAAGAACCTTGATTACCATGTGTTTTAAAGCCAAAATTACACCTTATCCTTTTAAATGGTGAAAAGCCACTGTAAATATAATTTATCAATTTGGCTATTTATCCAAACTAGCAAAACTAATCTGAACTTCATTTTAGTTTATGGAGAATCTAATATGGACCAAACTGACAGAGTTTACATTTTATGCTTAAATTGCATCAAAGCACAAAGCTATGATCACATTAGCAATTAGACTTGGTATGCAATTTTGAAGATATTATGAAATTGGCCCAGGAATCCCAGAAATTGCTGAATTATGCTTTCAACCTTATGTCAAGGTCATCACCCAGAAAACAAAGCAAGAAAAATGTTACGCTTTGTTGCTAGCAGAGACCTTGGTTCCAAATGCCAACAGAGAGCTCTGGAGAACTCTACTATTTTTTGTGGAGAAATGTTTTATCTAATGTTGGCTGGCCTCAATTTATTTAAATGAAGTGACAAAGAATCCTGCTTAACCTATTTAACCTCTAAACAAAGTCACTGATGTTACCACTCTTGGGAGGTCTTAAAGAACTACAATGAGTCCAAAAGATTAAGAGAATTTATCCTAATGTATGGGTGGTATGGAGATATGCATCCAAAATGAGAATGACCTTGACTGTCTCAGAGGAGTGTGAGATAAGAAAGTATCTCACGATTAGTGGAAAAGGGAGTTCAAATGAGACCTCACACTTTTTAATTCTCTATTTTTAACTTCATCTGTAACTCTCTTCATCTGTGACTACTTGTCTTTAATCCAAACTAATTGCCATGGATTCATCTGGATATAGAAGGAAAAAGATGGAAGAAATACCCAGAAGTCCTACTAGGGACCAACACTAAGCAGAACCAGTTGCCTTCTGCCATACTTCGAATGTCATAGGGGAAGAATAATAAATTTGCAAAGAAATAAAATATCAGCTACAATGGACAATATAATGGCATTCTTTCATATTATTCTAAGATTCTAGTTAAGGCAATGTATTATTGCTGAAAGAATAGAAAAATAGGTTAAAGGAGTTGAATAGAGAACTCAGAAGTAAACCCACACAAATATAGTTAACTGTTCTTTGACTAAGGAGCAAAGGCAATACAATGTAACAGAGATAGTCTTTTCAACAAATGGTCACCCATGTATGAAAAATGAATCTAGACATAGGCTTTACACCTCTCACAAAGTTAACTCAGAATGTATCATAGTCCTAAATTTAAAATACAAAACAACAAAAGTCTTAGAAGAAAAATAGGGGGAAAATCTAGGTGACCTTGGTTTTGGTAATGGCTTTTTAGATATAACACTAAGAGCTTGACCCATGAGAAAAAAGACTGACAAGTTGGACTTCATTAAAATAAAAACTTGTGCTCTGTGAAAGACACTGTCAAGAGAAGGTAAAGACAAGCCACAGACTGGGAGATAATATTTGCAAACTATGTATTTGTTAAAGGACTGGCAACCAGAATATACAAAGAACTCTTAAACTCAACAATAAGAAAACAATCCAATTATAAAATAGGGAAAAAATATGAACAGATCCCTAATCAAAGAAGATATACAGATGGCAAACAGGAATTTGAAAGTGCTCAAAATCATATGTCAGTAGGGAATTGCAAATGAAAACAACAATGAGATACAACTACACACCTATTAGAATGGCTGGGACGCCTGGGTGGCTCAGTGGTTTGGTGCCTGCCTTCAGCCCAGAGCATGATCCTGGAGACCCAGAATCCGAGTCCCACATTGGGCTCCCTGCATGGAGCCTGCTTCTCCCTCTGCCTGTGTCTCTGCCTCTCTCTCTCTCTCTCATGAATAAATAAATAAAATCTTAAAAAAAAAAAACAAAGAATGGCAAAAAACTCAACCACTGACAACACCAAATGCTGGTAAGGATGTGGAGCAACAGTAACATTCATTTTTGGTGGGAATGCACAAATGGTACAGTTACTTTGGTAAATAGTGGTGTGTCGGGCAGCCCAGGTGGCTCAGCGGTTTAGCGCCACCTTTAGCCCAGGGCCTGATCCTGGAGACCTGGGATCAAGTCCCATGTCCGGCTCCCTGCTTGGAGCCTGTTTCTCCCTCTGCCTGTGTCTCTGACTCTCTCTGTTTGTCTCTCATGAATAAATAAATAAAATAAAAATTTAAAAAATAGTGTGTCAGTTTCTTCCAAAGCTGAACATAAGCTTATCACATGATCCATCAGTCATGATCCTTGGCATTTACCCAAATGAATTAAAAATCTATACCTGCACATGAATGTTTATAGCAGCGTCATTTATAATTGCCAATAATTGGAAGCAACTAAGAAATTCTTCAATAAATGAATGAATAAACAAACTAGGATACCCAAACAATGGAGAATTATCAAGTGATAAAAAGAAACGAGCTCTTAAGCTATGAAAAGGCGTGCAGGAACCTTAGGTGCATATTGCTAAGTGAAAGAAGTCAGTCTGAAAAATATACAAACTGTACGTTTCCAACTATAGGACATGATGCAACAGGCAAAACAATAGAAAAAGAGAGAAGATCAGTGGTTGCCGGAGGTTCAGGGGGAGGGAGAGAGGGATGAATAGGTGGCATTTTTAGGGCAGTGAAACTATTCTGTATGATACTGTAATATAGATAGTGGGTACATGACATGTTTTGCATTTGTCAAAACCCACTTTGTTCTGAAAGGGAAAAGTTAAAAGACATAAATATTTAGATGAACTATTAGTTTTATTGATGCTGCTGTAACACATTCCCACAATCTTGGTGGCTTACCACAACACAAATTTCCTGTCTCATAGTTATAAGGGTCAGAAGTCTGAAGTGGGTCTCACTAACTAAAGTCAAGGTGCAGGGAGGGCTGTGTGACATTGTGGAATCTCTAGGAAAGAATTAGTTTCCTTATTTTTTCTATCTTCTAGGGACTGCCCACATCCTTTGGCTTATAGCCCCTCTCCATCTCCAAAGCCAGCAATGAATAGCGTGCAAGTCCTCACACTGAGTGTTCTCACACTCTTCTACCTCCCTCTTCCACTTTTAAGGACCCTTCTGATTCCATTGGGCTCATCTGAACAATCTAGGATTATCTCCCTTTTTAACATCAGCTGATTAGCAACCTTAATTCTGCCTGCAACATTAATTTCCCTGCTATATAAAGTAACATAGTCATAGACTCTGTGGATTAGGATGCCGGCATCTGGGGGGATGGGCACTATTCTGTCCACAATAAATAACAAGCCAGGAGTTGCTGCCCATATCAGCTCTAATAGCTCAGAATTTCATGGGAGCTGTTTAAATGACCTCACTAACTTAGTTGGAAAGACTAGTGAAAAGGTCTTTCAGCAAACCCTACTGTGAAATTCTTTCCACAGAAGTTTATGGGAGCAAGCAGGGGTAGACATAGCTCTCTAAGATCACTTTGTATCTACTGATCCCCTTATTCCTCCTAGTAAATTTAGGGCCTCGCTTTAGCTTTGTCTTTCTTTTTTTAAAAAGAAGGAAATATTAAAATACAACTAACTTTATTTCCAGGAGGCAAAGAGCGAAAATAGACAAGAAAACCTAGCAAACATTGTTACTAATTATCTGATGACAAATGAGTTGTTATTTATGTCTATAGATCTATTCCCAGCTTCCTTAGAAATGCTATGGTGTAGAAACAATGAACATCGAAGAATCATGTCAGCCTGAGCTCTAAAGCAGTGACAATTTCAGAGACTAATAAAAGGAAAAGAATAAACAAAAATGTTTGTTTCTCTTGGGACTGACAAAATTGGGAATGGATTCCCTGGTCTTACAGACACACCTTTCTGAAAACAGTAAACCACAATATGTGAAGTCCTCATCCTTCCCCAAGCCTGACTAAACCATAGGATGGACAGGCTCAGTTCTGAACATCCTTTAGCAGTCAGAGAGTTTTAGAGATGGGATATGAATTGTCCCATAATTTTGAAATTTATCATTTCATACATAGAGTGAGCACTTTTGGTTGAGTGGAGGAGATACTCATTGGGATTTTTCAAAAGTACAATAATAAAGTTTTAAGATATCCACTAAACACAATGGTGTAATAAGCTTCTTAATTGTGTTCAGGGCAGAACTTTTATGATTATGCAATCATTTTCCAATTCTCAACTTTCCAAAATAAACATCTGGAAAGGATTATAATTCCCTGTAGGGAGTGACTGGGTGCCATTTTGTTATTTATTGATGATGTGCTTCAGGTTCTGGGCTCAACAGCACTGGCTTCTCTGTTCCATAACTTTTATCCTTATATAAAGATGACTCAGGAGAGATGTTACCCAGCAAACTCTCAAATTTTTGAGTATTTCATAGTTACCAACCTCCTCAATACTTATTCTAACTGACAATTTTCTGGACCCATCACAAATGATTCTGATTCTTAACGTCTAGATGGGTACAGGAGATTGACATCTTTAACAAGCTTCCCAAGATAACTGTGGTCATGCAATTTTCTAAACACACTTTGAGAAACGTGGCCTTAGTTCTCTGAACCATTCTGGATGAGCGCTGTGTGCATCCACTTTGCACAGCCATTGTCATTAAAGAACACACTCTCACATTACACTCTGGTCCAATTAATCTGATTTCTCTAATCATGAGTGTTCTAATAGTTCACTCTTCAAAGTGGTGAGGGATTTCTCAGAAACCACTTTGGTTTTTGGAGAAGTGGAGTGACTGCATCAACACTGATTTTGTTTTTGTAATGCGGGCAGAGGACAAAGTTAACCTTTTGTTTTCTGGTTTGAGGCTATCATTTAATCCAAAAATGAAATCCATTAAAATATTCACTGTATCATTTTCTTTGCTTACCAACCAAATAGACTTGGTAATTGAGATTTTGATGACTCTGGACAATTTCAATATCCAAGCTGGAGCCAAGTGTTGCAGGGAAGGAAAGGGAAGGAGTGAGAGTGGATGAGGAGATTATTCAGATATTTTATTTTGGAAATACTTGCCGCTATTCCTAACATCAACTCAAACATTACACAAACAAGTGGCCCTTAACATTTTGGGGAGAGTCATGGACTCCTTAGGGGATCTGATTAAGGATCTAAAGCCTTTCACCTGAAAGGTGTTTGTAGGCATGCCTACACACAAAAATCCTCAAACAACTTTAGGTATGTTATGGACCCTCCCATCCCAAAGCTCATCGATATTTAGACTTCTTTTGAGGAGATTTCCCTGTGCTCCCTCCCTTTAGGGGAGTCTTTACCACTGTCACAGACTTCCCTTTGCATTAGTCTTTATGTATTATATAAATAAGAATCACTGGGGGTAATTGTTAAGCATACTGATGTCTGGCTTCCATCCTCAGATATAGATTTAGCAGGTCTGGGGTCCAGCCTAGGACACTGCAATTATTTTATGAGCTTCTGGTGATGCTGATGCAGGTACTAAATGATCACAATTTGAGAGACAGTCACAATTGAGAAGCTGGGCAGTGACTCAGAAAAAGGTTGCTAAACTGGTACAAAAATATAGTAAAATAAGCAGATCACTTCTCTCTACCACATAGAAACCTAGGTAAAAAGAGAGGGGCTGGCTCTTCCCATTCTAGACCCTACTCTGTCTCTTCTTCTGTTCAGCTTGGCCATCCTAAGGCATTGTTTTCATTTTCCCCTAAGGAAAATTCCCCATGGTGCCCATTTTAACTTCATATTTTCTGTGTAAAAGATTGATAATGGGGATAGATAGGCAGAGCAATTTTTCTCTCACCTCAAATTCTCACAAGGGACTGTGGGACCATTCTTTCTCTTCAAAGGGAATTCTTTCTCTGGTGTTCATGGAGCTTTATTGCTTATAACACAAAAGGAGTAAGGGCAGTGTGTATTGAGTAGAAAGGCTGCAGAGACACTTCCTCAAGAGCCTCTAGATTTTTCTAGACAGTAACTTGTCTCAATATTTTAAAACAGTGCAAAAGAACTTCTGTAGGTTGACAGCAGCCATTGATGTGAAATTTTCTACATCTGTTGAGAGTTATATTTGTGCCAGTGGACAAGAGTACTATATAGAAGCAAACAAAGGAAGTTTAGATCCTACCCTGCCTTAAAGGGTAGGCTCATCATTTGCCTTACTGATGTTTCAAAACACTGGTCAGAATAAAATATAAACTTATCCACCCCACTTCAATCAAATAGGACATAGAGCTGAAAATTCTGTCCAAATATATAAATGTAAAATGTAAAATTTTCCTTTCAGAGAACAAAGGCATATTGTTTCCATGGCATTGACCCCAGCTAACTTTCACAACATTAGCTTGTCAAACTTCCCTCTTTCATCCCTTACTTGTAGTAATAAAGATTGCTTTCAGATCATATGAGAAGAAATGGAAGAAAAGATTGGCACATGTGGTCTGATGCGAGAGAGCATTTCAGTGGCTCTCATCAAGGCAAAAGAAAAAAGCATCCAAATTTGATGAGTCTTTTATTGTTGACTCAGTGAGATGGTTCCCTTGGCAACTAACATGGGAGGTGATAGAGCTGGAAGAGCCGAGAGCTCCTCTCCAGCTTTACCCACAGCTGATTAAATGGTGTTCAGACAAATAATGTTGATAGCACAGGAATAGTGTCAAATGTGATGGTGGGGAGAAAAGGAGTGACAGGTTGGGGAAAGCAAGACAACTGCTTAAGTGTCATCAAAATTTAAGTGAAATAAAACATATTGGAAGCACTGTTTCTTTAACATTCAAATCAATTATATTCAATCAAGCTAATTATTGTATGTTGTTGTCTCTTAAGTGATTCTTTGATGTGAAAAGAATAGGACCTTCTTGATTAAAAAACAAATATTTTATTAAAAACCTAATGAGACGTGCACTATGATAAAGCATGGATTTTCAAAGAATAAAAAAGATAGTTTAGGGTTTTGAAAAACTTGGATTGTTATGAATTTCCAGGGGAAGTGGTATGTGAGAAGGTGTGGCGCTCTCAACTTGGCATTGAAATACTTGAACTCACTGCTGGCCTCTCATTAAGATGTTTCAGAGAACAAAAAAAACAACAGTAAAGTGTAGGTGTTCTGAGTTGTGCTGATAGAGATGGAAAATACAATGCTCAATGCCTCCATTCCCCCAGTAGACATGGGGATTTGAATAGAAATGTTTTTCTTGCTTTTCCAGAATTCTTTCCACAAACTTAGCACCTAAATCTTGGTAAAGCTGTCAGTTCTACAAATTCACATCCCACCTTGTTTCTTGACTGAAAGCCTTGGCTGCACTCAGACAACTTCATCCTTGGAAATCTGCACCAACAACTCCATCTGTTGGGTTTCAGTTGTAGAAATACAAAATGAGAAAAAAAAAGAGCAATGAGTGACTTAAGATATGTTTCCAATATATAAGAACAAAATGTAGATAGTTTTCGGTAGAATCTAACATCATATTTGTGAAATCATAACAATGTAGAAAAAAAATTAAACTCAAATATGGCCAAAGACTTTTGTACAGCAATGTATGTCACAATAGTGTAAATTGTGTAATAATACTGTAATATTGAACATGATATACATGTCCAGCTATACAAAATTGGATGAATAAATTATAACCTCTCGATTGTAGTTGTTGAAAATCATGTTTGCAGATATTAGAGGATACAGAAACATGCTCAATATTATATATATAATGTAGAGTTTAAAAAAAGCAGATCATAAAATAGTATAAAAGTAGAATATACATGACATATTTATTCAAAAAGCTTGGAAGGGCATGCCATTTTAAGATATGTAGCAGTAATTATCTCTAAGTCATAGGATTATAGGTAAATTCTGCTTTTCACTTCATGTATCTGTGATATCCAGGTATTTGACAATGAGTATGTGCTATATTTTGCCCTTTTAAAAAATGGAGTTTTTTTTTATTATTCAGTTCTTTTTTTATATGAGTATAGTTGATGCATAATGTTACATTAGTTTCAGGTGTACAACTTAGTGATTTGACAGATTTATACATTGTGCTATGTTCACAACTGTAGCTCCCATCTGTCCTGATACATTGCTATTATCATTGACTATATTCCTTATGTGGTACCTTTTCTTCCCATGACTTATTCATTCCATAACTGGAAATTTATATCTCCCACTCCCCTTTACTTGTTTTGCTCAACCCCTGCACACACCTCCCCTCTAGCAACCATCAGTTTGTTCCCTGTCTTTATAGGTTTGATTATGCTTTTTGGTTTTTCTTCTTTTTTCTTGTTTTTTAGATTCCACTTATGAGTGGAATTATATGGTATTTGTCTTCCTCAGTCTGACTTACTGACTTAGTGTAGTATCCTCTAGGTCTCAAAAGGCACAATAGCATCCATTTATGTCTGAATAATATTCCATTGTGTTTAGATGAGTGTATGTGTACCACATCTTCTTTATCTATTCATCTATTGATGGACATTTAGGTTGCCTCCATATGTTGACTATTGTAAATAATGTTGTAATAAATATAGGAGTGCGTGTATCTTTTTGAATTACTGTTTTGTTTCTCTTGGTAAGTGCTCAATAGGGGAATTATTGTATCATATGGTATTTCAATTTTTAATTTTTGAGGAACCTCCATCCTGTTTTCCTAGTGGCTGTACCAATCTACACCCCCCCCCATCAACAGTGTATGAAGATTCCTTTTGCTCCACATCCACACCAATGCTTGTTATTTCTTGTCTTTTCGATTTTAGCTATTCTAACAGGTTTAAGGTTATATCTCATCATGGTTCAGATTTGCATTTCCCTAATAATTAGTGATGTTGAGCATCTTTTCATACATCTATTGGCCATGTGTATATATTTGGAAAAATGTAAATTTAGGTCCTCTGTCCATTTTTAATTTTTTTGTTGTTGAGTTATAGGAGTTTTCTTTTTTAAGATTTTGGATACTTGAGAAGAATGTGCCTCGGTGTCCATCGAAAGATGAATGGATAAAGAAGATGTGGTTTATGTATACAATGGAATATTACTCAGCGATTAGAAACGACAAATACCCACCAATTGCTTCAACGTGGATGGAACTGGAGGGTATTATGCTGAGTGAAATAAGTCAATCGGAGAAGGACAAGCAGTGTATGTTCTCATTCATTTGGGGAATATAAATAATAGTGAAAGGGAATATAAAGGAAGGGAGAAGAAATGTTGGGAAATATCAGGAAGGGAGACAGAACATAAAGACTCCTAACTCGGGGAAACGAACTAGGGGTGGTGGAAGGGGGGAGGAGGGCGGGTGTTGGAGGGGAATGGGTGACAGGCACTGAGGTGGACACTTGACGGGATGAGCACTGGGTGTTTTTCTGTATGTTGGTAAATTGAACACCAATAAAAATTAATTAAAAAAAAATAAAATAAAAATATTTAAAGCGTAAAAAAAAAAAAAAAAAAGATTTTGGATACTAACCCCTTATCAAATATATTATTTGCAAATATCTTTGCCCAATAAGTAGATTATCTTTTTGTTCTCTTGATGTTTCCTTTGCTGTGCAAAAGCTTTTTATTTTGGTGTAGTCCCAATATTTTGCTTTTGGTTCCCCTGCCTTAGAAGACATATCTAGAAAAATGTTGCTATAGCTAGTGTCAGAGACATTACTACCTGTGTTCTCTTCTAGGATTTTTATGGTTTCAAGTTTCACATTTAGGTCTTCAATCCATTCTGAGTTTATTTTTCTGTATGGTATTTAAAAAATGGCACAGTTTTAGTCTTTTCCATGTAGCTGTCCAGTTTTCCCAGCACCATTTATTGAAAAGCCTTTTCTCTACTGTATATTCTAGCCTCCTTTGTCATAGATTTATTGACCACATAAGCATTAGTTTATTTCTAGGCTGTCTATTCTGTTCTATTGATCTATAGAGCCAAAGTTATTGTGAAGTACACTTCATGACTATTTTTTTGTGTGTGCTTGAATGCTATATCTAAAAATCAAACATACAGTAGAAGGGTATTCCATTGTGCTGGTTTTAGGAAAAAACCTCTGAAATCAACAATTTATTCTTAAATTTTGTTAAATAGCCTTATTTCAAGATAAAGTTCTATCAATTTTTTTCCATAATTTAACAACCCTGGTCCCCCTTTTGAAAGTGAATTCACTTATTTATTTGATTATTATTTATTTTTACATTGTTATATTAGTTTTGGGTATACAATATAGTCATTCAACAATTCCAAACATCACCTGGTGCTCATCACAAATGCAGTCCTTAATCCCTATTACCTATTTAATCCATCCCACCACCCACCTCCCCTCCAATGACCATCAGTTTATTCTCTGTAATTAAGAGTCTGAAAAAAAAGGGAAGGTGCCTGGATAGCTCAGTCAGTTGAGTGTCTGACTCTTGGTTTTGACTCAGGTCATGACCTCAGGGTTGTGGGATCAAGCCCTGCTCAGTGGGGAGTCTGCTTGAGATTCTCTCCCTCTCCTTCTGCCACTCCCCCCTCTAAAAAATAAGAAATAAAATAAGACTGTTTCTTCGTTTGTCTCTCTCCCTTGTTCTCTTTTTTTCCCTTTGCTCATTTGTTTTATTTCTTAAATTACACATACAAGGGAAATCATACGGTATTTGTCTTTCTCTGATTACTTATTTCCCTTAGCATAATGCTCTCTAGCTCCATTCACATTATTGGACATGGCAAGATTTCATTATTTTTTTATGGTTGAAAAATATTCTATTATGTCTCTCTCTCTCTCCTCTCTCTGTCTTTCTCTCACACTGTCTCTCTCTCACACACACACACACCTTCTTTATTGATTCATTTGTTTTTTTGTTTCAAGCTTTTACTTAAATTCTAGTTAGTTAACATACACTGTAATATTGGTTTCAGGAGTAGAATTTAGTGATTCATCACTTATATATAACACCCAGTGCTCATCACAAATACCCTCCTTAATTCCCAACACCCATTTAGCCCACCCTGCATCCACCTCTCTCAAAATGAATTCACTTTACATGGCCTTTTCAAGAACCAATTCTTGGATAATAAGGACTCTGTACACAGAAAGAACCTAGTGAGGGGTCTTTACGAGAACAAATATACATCACCAACAAAAGGAAGACTTTCTCTGCCTTCTTGGCATCAATTCTAGGCCCTTCTGTCTCACAACATTAATCTTAGCCTCACCATTTAGAAATACCTGTCATTATTAGGGAACTCACAAACTCTCCCCAACACACATGCAAAATGCAAACCTACAGTTTTTATTTAGTCCATTTTTTGAGATGAAAGGGAAACATTTAATAGCCTATTAAAGCACTAAGAAAGAGTATGGTTTTGAATCTACCAATATTCAAAAACAGTTCTGGAAAATCATGGATTGGATTGTCCCTCCTGTATTAGGGCCATTTCCCTAAAATGCCTCAAAGTACTCTCAACACCCTAAGGCATTTGGCTCTGGAATTCTGGTGTTGGCAGGAAACTCTTCATTGCATCTGCTCTTCCTACCACCTTCATATGTTGAATAATTGATAGTCTTCTTGATTTTTTTTTTTTTTGAGCAAAAGCCAAAATCAGAACTAGAAAAGAACAGATTGCTGAGACAGAGGCATCCATATATTCCACAAAGACATGACAGCATGGGTATAGGAATGCTATACACAGCCCAAACTGGCCCCCAAATGTGAGTTGGTTGTTTCTGAGGGCAGTGCATGTCAGTAAATCAGCAAGGATGCTATACATATCCCAAATAATGCATAAAACAAAGTTAAATTTATAACTATGAGCACTTTTGGTTTTCATTATTCCACAGACAACAGCAATTTAATCAAACAATAAGGGCTACAGTTTCAAGGCAAGTTGCTTACTTTACTTTTCTCCAACTTTTTATTTGGAAAATGCTCAAGCTTACAAAAATGTTGGAGGACTAGTACAATGAACATTCAAATACACTCTGCCTCCATTCACCAATTTGCTACATTTGCACTGTCTCTTTCAAACACCTTTCCTCTCTCTTTCTCTTTTCCTTTCATTCTCTCCCAAAGTACTGAATAGTAAATTGCACACAGAATAAATTTTCATCCCTAAAATATTAACATGGTCTCATTAAGGTTAAGAGCATTTTAAAAAAGAACCATAATTCCATTATCACATCTAATTTTTTTCTAAAAAATTCAACCCAGGTGCAAAGATTACAGATTAGCTGTTTTTACCTTTTTAACTTTAATTTAGAATAATCCTGCTCCTTTTAGGGTTTGTTTTTTATGATATTGACTTAAAACAAAAGTGCAGGTCAGTTGTAGAATGTTAAGTATTTTGGAATTGCCTACTTGCTTTCTCATAGTTAGATTCAGATTGAACATTTTGACAAGATTAATTTATAGGAGATATTGTGTACTTAATACATAACATCAGAGGACATATAATGCCAGATTGAATTTACTACTATTAATACTGAATTAATTACTTGGCTAAGGTGATAAGCATTAGCTCTTTTTATTTAAAATCATATCTAATAAGCACTGAGTAATGTATAGAATTGTTGAATTGTTCTATTGTACACCTGAAACTAACATAATACTATGTGTTAAATATACTTGAATTTAAAAATTATATCTAGTAAGTGATCTCTGAGTGATACTTTGCAACTGTGTGAGTATCCTATTCTCACAATCCCACATCCCAATTTTAGCATTCTTTGATGATAAGTATCTAGATAAGCAATTATACTGGAGATGGCAAAAAATGGCTAATCTTATCTATTAACTGGAATATTTCTCAAAAGACTAACCACTCCTCCCCCATTCCTATCTCTCTGCAATATCACAGTGGACTCTTGAATTATTCCTGCACAGGTCCACTTATATATCACTTATATATGCATTTTTTTTCAATAAATACACTATAGTAGTATAACTGTATTCTCTTTTCTTACGATTTTCTTAACATTCTTAACATTTCCTAGCCTATTTCATTGTAATAACATGGCATATATATATAGATATCATGCAAAATATGTGTTAATCGACTATTTTGTGTCATTGGTAAGGCTTCTGGTTAACTGCAGGTTGTTAATAATTAAGTTTTGGGAAGCGAAAAGTTATACTTGGATTTTTGGATGTGCATGGGTTAGCATCCCTAACCCCCATGTTGTTCACAAGTCAACTATACACATACGACAATTTTTCACTTAAAAATACATCCTGGAAATCATTCCGTGTTAGTTTGTGGATAGATTCCTCATTCTTATTTATGGCTCCATAGAAATCCATTGTATAGATATATCACAGCTTTTTCTATTCTTTTCCACAAATGGGCATTTTGATTATTTTTCATTTTGCTATCGCTAACAATTTAATATTGAATAACATCCGCTTTCCTCTTATATGTAGAAACGTATCCTCAGGAAAAATTCCTAGAAGTGAAATTGCTCAAAACTATGAGCTTCACAAATTGTTCCTGTTTTTTTCTCCCCACCCCCTTAGATGGGGTGGCTAAAATGGGCTGGAGTTGGGTCATTTCCCGTCCTCTAGGTCACTTAGGCTCCGATTAACTAGTTTTCTCCTGAGGGCAGATCTTGTTAGGAACAGAGTGCTCTGGCATATTTCCAAATGGTTCTTATTCTCTTTCCTCTGCTGGAAGCTTGAGCGGATTTTTCTTTGATATTTACTAGGAGAACCTGATCAAACTCCTGGAGGTAAATCTCACAAAATTGCGACTGCCTACTTACGACTGAGTCTTCCTGGATTTTTTAACTCTCAGAGTTGTCCATACTGAGACTTCACAATTCAACAATTACAATTCAGACTGGAATTTCTGTCCTGTTCCTTTGATCTTATCTTCAATACTGAGCTACTTGGTTTTATAGCTTTATGTTAAGTGTTAAAATCAAGTTGTATAAACCTTTCAACTTATTTTTCTTTTTTTTTCAAAATTGTTTTAGCATCTCAAGGCCCTTTGCATTTTCATATACATTTTGGGATCAGCATGTCAATTTCTATTTTAAAAGTCTCTGAGGGGATCCCTGGGTGGCGCAGCGGTTTGGCGCCTGCCTTTGGCCCAGGGCGCGATCCTGGAGACCCGGGATCGAATCCCACATCAGGCTCCCGGTGCATGGAGCCTGCTTCTCCCTCTGCCTGTGTCTCTGCCTCTCTCTCTCTCACTATCATAAATAAATAATAATAAAAAAGTTAAAAAAAAAATAAAAGTCTCTGAAATTTTTATTTGAATTGTTTTGAATCTATAAATCAGTTTGGGGAAAATGTATATATCCTAATGATATTAAGTGTTCCAATCCATGAACCAGGTATATCTATTTAGATCTTTATTAATTCTCTCAGTAATACTTTATAGATTTTAAAATAAAATATAGTTGACAGTAATATTTTATAATTTTAATGTAGAAGTTTTACACATCTTTTATAAAATTTATTTCTAAATACTTTGTTTTGTGTGTAAGTAGCATTTTATTGCATTTTGCAACTGCTTGCTACTAATAGCAGAAATGGAATCATTTTGTATAATGATCTCATACCCTACAAACTTGCTAAATTTATATTGTTGATTTCTACTTCTACATCTGCCAAGTTTTGCTTCATGAAATTTAAAGCTCTGTTGTTTGAAGCATACATATTTAATATTGTTGATTTTTCCTAATGATTCCATTTTATTATTATTAAATAGCCCTCTGTCCTTCTTAAGACTTTTTGTTTTGATGTCTAGTTTGGTATTAATAAAACAATCCAGCTTCCTTCTTCTTTCTATGTATTTGTGTCTTTAAATGAATGTATGTATTTTAAAGAGAATAAAAAAGATAAATTATTTTTGAAAAATCAGCCACATTGATGTCTTTAAATTTAAGACATATCTCTTTTAGACAGAAATCGAGTTTGATTTTGCCTTTTTTGTCCAGTCTGACAATTGCTGCCTTTTATTTGGAGTGTTTAGACCATTAATATGTGATGTAATTATTGATAAGATTTGGTTTATATCTATCATCTTGATATTCATTTTCCATGTGTCTCTTTTGTTTCTCTCATTTCTTTTCTATGTTGTTTGTATTTAGGAAATTTTTTTATTTCAGATTTTATTTCCTTTGTTGAATTATTATTTATATTTTTTATTTTGTAGTGGGTTTTATTTTTTTCTATTATTTATTTTTCTACTTTTATGATTATTTTTACTATTTTGTAGTGGTTGCTTTAGGATTAATAATACATGTCTGAACTTATCCAAGTCTATTTATAGCCAATACTGAACCATTTCATATTTCACAACTCCCAGTTCAGAAGTGCAATAACATTACAACGATATAATTTCATTTACAGAACCCATCATAGCCTTTCTGGTACCTCAGCTACGCGGCTGTGATGTGAACAAGGTGTTGTAGCTGTCTTTCCACTCCTGCTGGGACAGGACTCCAGGGTTCATCCCTAAAACAGCTGGGCCATTGGTATCTATTTTATTCTCTACCCTTTGGTAAGCCTCACACAGTTTATCAAGCACAGCCCTTGGTCAAGGACTTTTGCAGAAACCCCCCTCCACTCCAGCCTCCAAGCAAACTTTTGGGGTACTGCTCTGTGCAGTCCCTTCTCCTCTGGTGCCTGCCCTGCAGATTCCAGCTGCCTCAGCTTCCTCAAGTCAGCAGGACCATCTTGCTCTGCTGATTCCATTTCACTGGCTTCAGTACAGAAATTCCCAAGCATGGAGGTAGGTTTAATATGAGGCTTCCCTTGTCCATTTCTCATCTTTCAGAGACTGCAGTCTTTCACAGACCGCTGTCCAGCTCCATGTTTGTACACTAGGGGAGGGTTAGTTCAGTGCCTGTTAGATTTATTCAAAACCAAGAAGCTTTAGGTACTTTTTATAATGAATAGAATATGTTTCAGAGTACAGGCTCATGACATCTACAACTTGTAGAATTTACTTTCACTTTGCTTTTACAGAATCTGTTTGAGAGTCTCTGATAGGATAACTTGAGTTTAAAAAGATATATAGGTTCTTGAGGCATTCTGGAAGAATTTAGTTCATTTTATGTATTCTGATTATTTCAGAATTCTCTCCATAGTTTTCATAGTTTTCTCCTCTTCTGTCTTCTTCATTCTCTTTTTTCTTTCCTGTGCTTCTTCAATCTTTCTCTCTTTTTAAAAATATTTAACATATACTTGTATAGGTGACCATATGGTCCAAATACTTTGGGGGGCTTGGTGGATATGAAGTCATTTAATTGTTCAGTGTAGTGGGTGAAGCAAAAAGGAGAGTAGTGGGTGCAAGGCAAGTGAGTGTGCCTTACCACTTGTTTTCCTTCTGGAAAATAAAGTGAATTGTTTGTCTTACTCTCTGTACCTTTCTTAAGCTATTAGAAAAAACTTATGTTTGTTTTGAGAAATATAGAACAATTATGAGCAACTTTTTGGGTGAATTAGGCAATTAGCTCCCCTTTTTGCTTTCTTTCACAGTGTAGAGACTTGGAAGAAGTTTTAGCCCTTCCTCATATTATGTGATTAATTTTAATACAGGAAGAAACTCTGCCAAATATTTTGTTTCAGAAAATTTTCACATGAGGCAGATCTGGTAAGCTATGTTTCGACTCAAGTAATAGTTACTTAGAAAAGAAAAAAAATTTTAAATATAGGACTAATTTAACTGCTTCTAAGAGCCTGTCTGGATTTATTTATACTTTAGTTTTTCTGGCTCTGGAATAGTTTTTCTGGCTCTTTTGTGGTAGTCAAAATGCCACAAAAGAAGTACAAAAACATAACTTTCAGTGTCCAAACTATCTGGTCTAAAAAGTAAAGCAAATTGAGAGAAAAAACAAAACACAACATTACCTCCGTTCTTTCTTATGTTCCACAGTTAAAATATCCAGTGCCTTCATGATTTTCCTTTATTGGGACAATGCTCTCTTCAGAGAATCTGGCACCTTAGTTCCCAAAGGCTAGAGTGATGGAAAATCATTTGACCTACAGCAGCAAGGATACCAAACTGTAAGAGGACATGAGGGAGCCAACATTCCAGTCTTGACTTTGGCCTTTACACTGCATATCTTCCCAAATGGCAGTCCCAAATGTTTAAATTTTTACCATGAATATAAAGCCTCATTCCTGGCCCTTATATATTGCTATGAGACCTCCATAAATCAATTAATAGGCATATCTCACCCCAGGTGAAATGAAAAATCTTTCTTATATGAGACCCTGCTCAGAAGGTGGCCTCCTTCTTTTCTGGACTGGAATTTGTATTTGTCTGCCAAAGCTACTGTGGCTATTTGAGAGCCAGATTAGGCCCTTACAGGGGACCTGGGGTCATTGTTCACATCAAATGTCACCTCAGGGACTACACTCACACTTCTCCCTCTGTCTGGAACACTTTTTCTCACTCCTCATGACTAACTGCTTATCCTCAGGTTTCCATTTCAAGGTTACTTCTTCATTGGTGTCTTCTTCCATCACTCAGTATAAATGGATTCTCTAGACACACGTTTATAATTCTTATGTTCTTGTCCTTCGAAGTGTTTGTCTCACTATGGTAGTATGTAATATATCTCTGTTTATTGCTTGTTTCTTCCACTGAATCCTGTGTTCCATGAAGCTAGGAATCATTTCTATTTGACCAACCACAACAAACATGGTCTCTAGTATAAAGCCTATCTTATAGTGGGCATTCAGTAGACATTTGTTTATTAAATAAATGAACCACCATTCCTCTACCTACAGTCGTACAGGAACGTATGGCAGCCACACAGAGAGAGCTTCAGCAACCAAATATGGAGGGGGGGTGCAAATTCATCTTACCCAAAATTATGTGGAGGATTCACAAAAGCACCCTGTGGCAGGAGTCATAAATATGCAGGTTGAATCATGAAAAACAAGGTCTCTGCCCTCTATAACCAAATAAGGAAACCAAAACTCGTACAGGCCATATTTAACTAGGCACCTTGTAGAAACCCAGGGGAAAAGGCATGGATTTTATTACTTATTTTACAAATTGAAGTTTTTAAAAATTTATATACCACTGTTAATAATCTGCCTCCCTGTGGGTAGGATGATAAAAGTAATTAGCACAGGGAAAAATAACACCAAAGAAAGTCAGCTTATTGGAATAAGAGCTTTCAGAGCTAGGATACCAAATAAAGCATTTGACACCATCTCTCAGCCAACTGCAGAAATAAATACTTGTCTAGGTAGGCTTAAGTGAAAATTGAGTATTCAACTAAAAGGAATGTATTAAACAAGAATATCACACCAGCTTTCCAGTGTAACAGAACTTTTGGAACCAATATACATACCTTTAATTCCAGTCTGGGGATGGCAAAGAAATTGTATCTGATGGGCTAAGTCTAGTCCATTGGCACTGGCTGCTCAGAGTACTAGACTGTGACAAATTCTAAGGCTGAGTCTGGGCTTAGTAAGGAAATGAGCCATGCCTAGGTAGTAATTTCTGATGGGCAGAGAATAGGGATTAAAACTAATCATGCCATGTTGCTATCATTACCAGTTAAACTTTTTTTTAAAAGTTTAAATGATAGGGATTTTGAGTCCTACCGTAGGTAGGAGTGACATGATAACTAACTTGAGTAACACCTAGCAGGCAGAGTCTAGAGGTGACATTAACATCACACCTGAAAAGTTGTCCTTTTTCCCCATCCCATAAGGAACCATCTTCATTCAAGGTCTATGGCCTTCAGAATGCCCCCTTTTTCTTTTTCTTTTTTTTAAACCCTGTTACAGGATTAGTGGTTTTTTTTCCTAAGATTTTATTTATTTATTCATGAGAGACACACACACAGAGAGGCAGAGACACAGGCAGAGGGAAAAGCAGGCTCAATGCAGGGAGCCTGATGGGGGACTCGATGGGGGACTCGATCCCGGTTCTCCAGGATCACACCCTAGGCTGAAGGCAGTGCTAAACCACTGAGCCATCCTGGCTGCCAGAATGCTTCCTTTTCTAACACTTTCTTGGAGCTGCCTTTTACCTGTGTGATCCTTGCTTCCCACCTACACCAACTACCCCAATCTAGGTCTTCTGCAAACTCAGTATAACTATTCATAGAGCATTGGTGAGCTGGACCTTAGATAAATGATCAAGAGGGAATATTGACTTAGATAATGTGTGAAGTCCCATCCTTAAATTCTATTCTTTGATTCCAGGGCTTTCATACCTCTAATATAGATGGCATTTAAGAAGTGTGGAAATTTCTCCATCTTTTCATCAAGAAACCCAGACAATTCCAGATCTAATTCTAACAGGACCTGAGTCACAGAAAAGCTTCTTATAATACTACACAGAAAATCAGCTATAGGAACAGGACTCAGTTTGTAATTCCTAGTCCCAAGACCAGGCAACTGGACTAGTCATAGTTTTTAAGAAAATACATTTCTTGATTTGTAAGTAAAAATTTTAAAAGCTAAGAATGAAGCAAAAATATGCAAAGTTTTTTTTAAGATTTTATTTATTAATTCATGAGAGAGATATATAGAGAGAAGCAGAGACACAGACAGAGGGAGAAGCAGGCTCGATGCAGGGAGCCCAACATGGGACTTGATCCCGGTTCTCCAGGATCACGCCCTGGGCCGAAGACAGGTGCTAAACCACTGAGCCACCCAGGTATCCCCAAAGATTTTTTTCATATGTGTTTTTTATTTGATTTTTTTGTTAAATATAAAGAAATGTTCACATAATTTGAAAAAAAATTTGGCCCTTTTTAAATTATATCCCCAAAGAGTATCTTCATCCTATAGGGACATATTCACCCTTCCTTTCCTAGATAAGCAGTTGAACAATATCCCATAGACCTTTACAGTTGCTTTCTGGGTTATAGTCCTCCTATGACATAAACAAGTCAAACCCAAATATTGGTATAATGTAAACAGAAATCATCTGTCATATTGAGGACATTAAATCATGCTTTCCTAAATTTCTCCTCAATTTCCCATTAATGAGGCAAAAGTTAAGGCATTGACACAGAAATTTGCATAAAGTTGATAATGTTCATATTGTTTTTTTAAAAATATCTTCCAAAAAATCTGACAAAATGTTTTGTGTACTTAACAACTTATAGTGGAGTGCTGTATAATATAGCTGTTACTCATTACACTACCTATGCCTGTGGTTTATTTATTTATTTATTTTTTAATTAATTTTTATTGGTGTTCAATTTACCAACATACAGAAAAACACCCAGTGCTCATCCCGTCAAGTGTCCACCTCAGTGCCCATCACCCATTCCCCTCCAACACCCACCCTCCTCCCCTTCCACCACCCCTAGTTCGTTTCCCCGAGTTAGGAGTCTTTATGTTCTGTCTCCCTTCCTGATATTTCCCAACATTTCTTTTCCCTTCCTTTATATTCCCTTTCACTATTATTCATATTCCCCAAATGAATGAGAACATACACTGTTTGTCCTTCTCCGATTGACTTATTTCACTCAGCATAATACCCTCCAGTTCCATCCACGTTGAAGCAAATGGTGGGTATTTGTCGTTTCTAATTGCTGAGGAATATTCCATTGTATACATAAACCACAGCTTCTTTATCCATTCATCTTTCGATGGACACCGAGGCTCCTTCCACAGTTTGGCTATTGTGGCCATTGCTGATAGAAACATCAGGGTGCAGGTGTCCCGGCATTTCATTGCATCTGAATCTTTGGGGTAAATCCCCAACAGTGCAATTGCTGGGTCGTAGGGCAGGTCTATTTTTAACTCTTTGAGGAACCTCCACACAGTTTTCCAGAGTGGCTGCACCAGTTCACAGTCCCACCAACAGTGTAAGAGGGTTCCCTTTACTCCGCATCCTCTCCAACATTTGTTGTTTCCTGCCTTGTTAATTTTCCCCATTCTCACTGGTGTGAGGTGGTATCTCATTGTGGTTTTGATTTGTATTTCCCTGATTATGCCTGTGATTTAAACTCTTGTGTCCCTCCATTGTCTGTACAGATTAAAGTTCAAGTTTTTGAAAACAGCTTATAAAACCCAATTTAATCTGTTATTTCTTATCTCCCTAACTTCATGTCCCTTTTGCTTTTTACCTATGATATCCAAAATTGCTAGCAATTACCAGCACACTGGCCTTTCCTTGCACCCTTAACTTTGGCCATGTAGCCCCCTCTGCCTGAAGTGGACTGTCTTCTCTTCCTTGCTTGGTAATTTCAATTTATCCTTAACTAGCTCCTTTTATTTATTTATTTTTATTTTTAAAAATATTTTGTTTATTCATGAGAGGGGCAGAGAGATACATAGGCAGAGGGAAAAGTAGGTTCCCTGTGGTGAGCCTGATGCGGAACTCGATCCCAGGACCCCAGGATCACGACCTGAGCCAAAGGCAGATGCTCAACCACTGAGCCACCCAGGTCCCCCAACTAGCTCCTTTTTATACCATATCCCCATTTATGCAGAGATAGGTGCTTCTCTTTTACTTCATAAATTGCTGAGTTTTCATCTCCATAATTATGGAAAAAATTGTTAGCATTTTATATGTAGTCTCTCCTCTTCAAAGTAGGCACTTTCAGGGCCGTGAACAGTGTCTTGGTAGGCTTTGTGTGCTCAGTGCCATGCCAGTGCCAGTGTTGGGCTCATCAGAGGCCCACACATATGTGGCAGATTGAGTAAATTACTCCATGGAGGAAACTCATCATCGTAGATAATGAAGGAGAAAGATGTGCAATAACTGTAATTTGTTGTGATAAGCCTCCCCCACCCCCGACACACACACACAGAAAACCCAAAACAAAAAGCTACAAATTTCACACGTTTACATACTTCTCACTGGAGAGTTTATATTACAATAGGATGAGTGAATCTTCACACAGATTGAAGAGAGAATTGAAGCTGGTTTGGTGTCATTCAGGCTTTTTGATTCACTGTCTTTCCCACTGCAGCCACAGCACCATCCTCCCTCCCCCAATTCCTTCCCTGAAACCCAGATCATCCTACAATCGCCTCTGCTCACAGCTAATCTTCTTTCCTCTCAACTTTTATAGCATTTCAGTCTGTACTACTGACTTGGCATTCTAAATGTGACCTGTACCCTTAGACAGTTTTTCTGTGTCCTGTTTTTTTCTATTAGGTCCTAAGTTCATGGAGACTAGAAATCATGCTTCTTTTTTCCCCCACTTTTAATTCCAGCAGTGTGTCTTGCACATGGATACAGTCTTACACAACATGTAGTACATTATGTAACAATGTATATTATGTAATCAATGCAGGAAGAAAAAGAGCTTGAATTGAAAATAGGGAAACCTGATTTGAGAACCCAAGCTTTCGCTGTGGGAAACTTACTTAACTTCTCCTTTTTTCATGCTTATATATTTTAACATAGATCTAATAATTAATCATGAAGTAATTATTATCCATAACAATTGAGATGTTTGATAAACCAACATTTTAATGGTTATAAAATTTAAATGTGGGAGTTTTTCTTAACCTTTTCCTGATTCTTGGACATTAAGTTTATTTTAAGTTTTCATTATTATAAATACTGCTGTGATTTTTTTTTACAAAATTGTGACCATTATTTTTTTATCTTTTTTCAGAGATTTTATTTATTTATTCATGAGAGATACAGATAGAGAGGCAGAGACAGGCAGAGGGAGAGGCAGGCCCCATGCAGGGAGCCCGATGTGGGACTCCATCCTGGGACTCCAGGTAAATGTCTGTCTTCCTTCCTGAGAAACTGGAGGACAGACAAGAACCTAGAAATTATTTATAGCTATTAGGAATAGATGAAGGAGTTAATAGAGAAAAGAGATCCTGAAAAATGAAATCATTTTCAGCATCACACCCTGGGCCAAAGGCAGGTGCCAAACTGCTGAGCCACCCAGGGACCCCCTACTGCTGTGATTAATATCTTTCTATATATTGGTTTTTTATTTCTTTCTTTCTACACATAAGATGACTTATTCAGGAAAAATCAACAGAAGTGTCATTTCTGTGTCAAAAGACCCGAATACTTCTTTTTTTTTTTTTAATTTTTATTTATCTGAGAGAGAAAGAGCACAGGCAGGTGCAGGGACAGAGGGACAAGCAGACTCCCTGCTGAGTGGGGAACTCAAGTAAATAGGGGCTCAATGCAGGGTGAGATAGGGCTCCATCCTAGGACCCTGAGATCATGATGCTTAATGGACTCATCACCAACATGCCTATCAAAGAGCCTACTATTTCTAAGCCTCTGATGGAGTGTTCTAACATTTCTAAGCCACTGATGGAGTCGGAGAGAATCTTACTCTACACTGTGGGGTGGCCTGAATAGAGGACACATAATGGTTTAGGCAATTCACTGTAATGATAGTTAATGTCAATCATGAAAAGAGACAAGTGGGCAGATCTCAGGCCATATTATTTAGAAACAGAAATGGCTATAGTTCCACTTTCCTGTATAAGATAATATGCAAAGAATGTTACAGGGTATTTGAAGCATTTTTTCCTTACATAAAAACTATTTGTTGAATTGAATAATATTTCACTTTGCTTCCCTAACACAGAACTCCGACTTAAAGGCACTTTTCCAAATCCTTCCACAAACTTTAGGAATTGCTTTATGAAAGCAGGCACAAAATCCAACCAGACTTGAATCTCAGAGCAGAGGAATATAAGGGAGGGTGAAATTTTCAGAGAAAGGCTGAATTGAATCTTAAGGAGATAGGGCCAGTAGCCAAGCTGCATCACTGAAACGACTTCATTTGGAACTTTCTCCCTAATCTAAAAATAATAAGGCCTTGGCATAACTAGGTCAGAACATTAGTTATAGTTATTTCTTTGATTAAAAATGAAGGAGAAGCAATCCTACCATTACATGCAATATTTTGGTAGAGGCTTTCTGCTAAAAAGCAAACAACATGCATTTTATTTGGACTTACTCTTAAGATATTTGGAAAGGAACTTTCCAAGAAGGAACATAGTGTTTTCTTCTTTTAGTCCTCTAAAATGGTGGAGTTCTAAGCTATCCTCTCTTTTCTTCCATGATAAGATTGTTGACAGATACATACAGGTCATGGGAAGTTTTGGGAGTTTGTTGTAGTTGTTTGTTTGCATGTTTGTTTCTTTTTTTTCTTTTTCTTTTTCTTTCTTTTTCTTTTCTCTTTCTTTCTTTCTTTCTTTCTTTCTTTTTTTTTTTTTTTTTGCATGTTTGGTTCTTAAAATTAGACAAATAGAGGGACAAGAAGAGAAATTGTTTCCTCAGCAGTAATCTGGAATTGTGCCTTCTACTTATCTTTTGGTTTGTCATTCTGGAAGTTTAAAAGCAACTAACCAGGAACATGTATACCCTAGCTTATGCCCAGGAGCATTGTCTACAGTCCCCAAGTGAAGAGATATTTTCATTTCTACCCTGGATCTTGATTCAAGGAAAAGCTAGACCAACATGCAGTCATGGACAACATTGAGAACTCCTGGTTGGGTTAAAATGCCTCTTTAGTTATATTCTTTAATTATGTTCTATGAAATACACAGATTGTTTAATTCACTATGAATGAAAACTGTTTTATTTTTACCTTAGCCAATAATTTGTTAGGACTGAAACCAGGAACTGATAAAACATCCTCTTCTGTAATATCTTCTCCCATGTTTTTCCAGACTTAGTGGGCCATCAAAAGACTTCCATGTGGTCAGCTGCTAGAAGTCAGCTTGACTGTCTGAGGGTTCAGGTGAGAGGCTGAATAGAAAGCTCACTGTATATTACATAAATCTTCTACCTCTGTATTTTTAAATTATCATTTTCTCTTCAAATTCTGCTGATGTGATTTTTCTTTTGATTTTTAGTTATTTATTTTCTCTTTTATAATACGTTTGGCAACATTTGACAAAGTAAACAGTACATGAGAAATCACATTAGAATAGAATAAGGTTTTCTGCCAGTGGATTCTTAAAATTAATATGTTTTTTTTTTGTCATCACATCAGTTTTGATTTTTAACTTATCTATTTACTTGAAAACTAAAAATAAGTATATGCATTTGGGGGAATCAATTAATAGAGCAGATTATAAAATGAAAAATCTTACTGGTGTATTCCCCAAACCCCATGCCTTTCTTCAGAGATGAATTTCTTCCTGGCAGTTGTTTTCCTACAGGACAAACTTATTGAAGATATTATTCTAAGTGACTTGAGGACAATTAAAAGAGAGAGGGACACCTTTGAAAGCAACCAATGAGGTCAGCATAGAAGATCATGAATTTTCCTAGAAACAAACAGAAACAAAAAGGAACAGATGAATTATAAAATGGATAAAATATCTGAAGAGACACCTCATCAAAGAAGATGTACATGGCAAATAACAATATAAAAGATATTCAGTAGTTGTATGTTATTAGGAAATGCAGATTAAAACAACAAGATAGTACTACACACCTATTAGAATGGCTAAAATTCAAAACACTGACAACACCAAATGATGACAAGGGGTGAGCAACAGGAACTCTCATTCATTGCTGGTGAGGACACAAAATGGTACAGCTGCTTTGGAACACAATTTGGAAGTTTCTTACAAAACATACTATTACTATATGGCCCAGAAATTGTACTATTCAAATTTACCCAAATAAGTTGGAGAATTATGTCCACATAAAAACGAGTACAAGAATATTTATAGCAGCTTTATTCATAATTGCCAAAACTTGAAAACAACCAGATGTTCTTCAATATGTAAATGAATAAGTAAACTGAATAAATACCCAGACAACAGAATATTAGTCAGTGCTAAACAGACATGAGATATCAACCCTCGGAGGAAACTTAAATGCATATTACTAAGTGACAGAAGCCAATATGAAAAGGCTACATACTGTAAAATTTCAACTATATGACATTTTGGAAAAGGCAAAACTATAGAGACAGTAAGAAAGGCAGTGGCTGCCAGGGGCTGAGGGGTATTTGGGAAAGAAGAAAAGGTGGAACATAGAGCACTTTTAGAATAGTGAAACTATTCTATATGACACTATAATGGTAGATACATGACATTCTACATTTGTCAAAACCCACAGAACTGTACAACACGAAGAAGAGTGAACCCTGGTGTAAACGATAGACTTTAGTAATAATGTATCAATATTGACTCATCAGTTCTAACAAATGTACAACAATAATGTAAGATTTTAATAATAAGGAAATATGTAGTCTCCTTTTTTAAAAAATAACTCATTCTGTATTTTGTCACTCATTTTTGATGTGTACTTTATTAAGCTTACATTTTCTTTCAGATCTTCTAAAGAGAAAGGACCATAGGGATATTTTCCTTTCTTTGGGGATAAATTCTGTTTTGTTTTGTTTTACTTTGTTTTTGCAGGGTGGAAAATGTCCTTGGAATTTTTTGGTATCTATGATATTCTCTACTTTTGATGCATTATAATCAGAAAAAGTATTCCATATTTATTTGTGGGGAAAGGGAGCTGTAAAATGTATATTCTCTGTTATCAGAATATAGATTCCTATATTCTGATATTATTATATCAATCATGAGTTTTATTCCCTGGCAGTTATATTATGAATTTTATAGAGAGTATATAAAGTTCTGTTTCTTGATATATCAACTTTAGATAGTATTTATTAATTTCCAGTAAGACGAGACTTAAACCTTTTAATGTGTATTTATCACTACATTATTTTTGCATTCTCTGGGCTTATCGAATTTATAATCTGTGTACATTTTCCTACCACTGTTTAGATCAGCTCCATATTTCATTGGAATCAGTATTCACCACTGGTTCTTTTATTTTGATGTCTACTGGTGACAGGGAGCTCATCAGCCGATTTTTTTAAACAATTTTTGTCTACTATATTCTCAGAGTTCTTTGTAATGTCTGTCTGCTTCTTTATATATGAACAGCGGTGTGGCTATATTAAAAAAAAGGTCTTTGAAAAAAAAAAGGTCTTTGAATTGTATTAATGGATTTCTTTTTTTAAGATTTTCTTATTTATTTGTGAGAGAAAGAAAGCATGAGTAAGCAAGAGAGGGAGAGAGAGCACAAGCAGGAGGAAGCAGAGGGGCAAAGGGAGAAGCAGACTCCCCACTGAGCAGGGAACCTGATATGGAGCCAGATCCCAGGACACCAGGAGCATGACCTGAGCCGAAGGCAGACGCTTAACCAACTGAACCACCCAGGCACCCCTATATTAATGACTTCTTTCTGTATTTTCCATTCTTTCTTTTTTTGGCTATTTATTTTACCGTAGTTTTGCATAGGATCATGCTGTTTCTTTTAAATTTATTCACGTTTATATTAAGTATCAGGACCTTGGTTTGCTCTGTTAGGGGTGAATTCTCCAAGCCAATTTTAGTTTTAGAAAGATACATCAATGATTTGGGTCAGAAGACCATAGCCCTCAGGAACTCAAAGGACCATACAACTAATGTTTTCAAAAACTTAAGCCCAGAGAAGCAAATTTCACAAAACTCCTAACTTTAATACAATTTTCTTTTCATTACACCAGTGTTTCTCAACATGCTGAAAGATAGGTGGCTCAAATTTTGAATGTACAAAAGTTATTAAGGAGACATTGATTTCAGGTGATGCACTGACCAATATAACCCTTGAGCTTTGGTTTGTCCTATTTCTAAAATCACCTATTTAAATCTGAATTTATTACCCACCCAATGTCACTTATTTCAAGGAAAACTTCCTCAGCTCCCGACTACTCATTTCAAGGAAAATTGGGCTCAACACCAAGCACCCTCTACTCAGATTTGGCTTTTGGATACCCTTGTTATTTGTCATATTTAAAATTTGCTCAAGCAGTGATGATATTTTACTAGTAATAATAACATTAGTTATTATTGTTGTTATTGATAGATTTTATTGGGCACATATCAAGTACTAGCTGTATACTTTACGGTATTATTTTATTTAAATCTCATGGCAATACTAAAAGGGATGTACTATTATCCTCACTTTACAGAAAAGGATACTGTTATTAAGAGAGTTTAGATATATTTTATAGACATCTTCTATAGGGTGTGAAAGGTTATCTAGCCATGAAATTATGTATTCCTATCCACAGTGTTACTGGCCTCCAGGCATGATTACACATGGGAATAAACTCTGTGGATAGCTCCAGTAGATACGTAGAATGGTTATTTCATCTATCTGAATATTTTCTCCTTCAAAATCTCCTCCCTCCCTTTTGCTTGCCTTCCTTCCTTCCTTCCTTCCTTCCTTCCTTCCTTCCTTTCCTGCCTTCCTAGTGTTCAAAAAGTTAAATGATTAACTAAACAGTTCCCCAAACACTTCAGATTGGTCAATTCTTCAACAGTCTTTATTCCTTTGCATGAAACCCAGATAGTGCAACTGTTAGTCATCAGCTCACAAATTTCTAGTAACTTCCTATTGTCCACAGGTCAGTCTCCAGTCTAGAGGCAACATCCTGTAGCCTATGTTCTTTCTTCATACTAGAATCTCTACTTTCTCCTTTCATCTCCTCTCCTCTCCTCTCAATATGTTCACAGTTCAGTTCTCTTTCAAGTCATGTATATATTCATATTCATTGCCTATAAAATTTCTCTGACTACTTGGCTTCTTGAAATTAATTCTAGAAAGACTAATTTTATCGTAAGCAGATAATGAATGAAGCATAAGATTTTATAGCTGAAAAGACTTTAGAAGTTTTGTATTTCAACATCTCACTTTACAGATGAGGAAATGGGGGCTTAGACAAGTTAATTGATTGACTCAAGTTTGGATACTAATTTTTATCATGGTAACTGACTTTCAGTACAGCCCCTTAATTCCTTTTAATTTTAAGTAAAAGAAACATTTTAAGGTCTATCTTAAAATCCACAAACCATATTTTTTTAAAATTTCATATTATTTATTATTTTTATTGCTACTATATTAATGAAATGTCTAATAATATTTGGAAAGAATGACTGGATGAATATTTAAGTACAGTCTCCATGTATCTCACAGAGGTATTTTATCACCTTGATACTTTTAATAATGGCCTTTGCTCAATTTAATGTCCTTTTAAACATAATCTCTACATAAAAGTTTTACTTTAAATTGATATTATGCATTCACTGAAAACTTGATAGTCTATAAATTATGCCTTACTAAATTGTCTTTCTCAGAAAATAGAACAACTTTTAGATGATAGCTTAAAACTTATGACTTCACTAACAACTTCAAGTTCTTCTGAGCTAATGTAGCAGTTCTACTTGTAAATAAACATCCACCTATCCTGTCTTCTATATTCTCCTCTGTCCTACTTTCACTTCTGAATTGACAGTGGTGACCTTCAAATGAAACAATAGCTAGCAATAATGTTATTAGGCCGGCTGGCTTCCTGGCGGGCTAGAGGGCCCAGATATATTCCATGCTGAGGTCTTAACTTTATTCAAGACAAGACATTTGTTAGACTGATGGGATTAATGCAAGCACACTCATCTGCACTGTTAAACACTGTTCAAAGGTTCAAATATCACAAGTGGAAGGGAGAATAGCCATTGGATATGGAAGGCTTTATTGTTTATAATTGAGAACTGTGGAAGCACCTGTCTCTACACTGTACTCTGAAGGCTCCACTTTATAGGTGCCAAGAGTGGTGAAACTCTTCAGTGGTGCTCTTTGAATGAACCAGAGGCAGGACAACATGGCAGTTAAGGACATGTATGAGACTCACACTTTGATAGAGCTAGAATTGAGTCCTGACTTTACCGCTTCCTATGAACCACTCCACAGGGAAACTTTAAATCTCAGTTTCTCCTTTGTAAAATACAGATAATTATGAATACTTAGCTCATTGGGAAGCTGTGAAGATTAAATGAGATGATGCATACAAAGTGTTTAGTGCATTGACCCACTCCTGATAAGCCCTGGTTAATAATAAATCATTGAGGCAAAAAAAAATCCCTAATTGGTAATCCTACATTAATTCTTGTCCCAAATTTTATATATTTTTTAAAGACTTTATTTATTCATGAGACACACAGAGAGAGGCAGAGAAATAGGCAGAGGGAGGAGAAGCAGGCTCCATGAAGGAGCCCGATATGGGACTCAATCCCTGAACCCCAGGATTACGTCCTGGCCGAAGGCAGATGCTCAACCGTTGAGCCACCCTCTTGTCCCAAATTGTAAAGGCGTGGCTTCTGAGGAAATGCTAAACTCCTGCCATTGATCAACAAAGTATGAGTTGCCTACATTAGATATGCTTAGGCAAGGTACATAAATGCAAGCAAGCATTTCTCAGACTCTAAGTCATATCATACACGTCTCTAGCTCTCAGATGAGCTGGCAGGTTTTTCAGAACAATTATTTAAATGAATGAGTTAACATTCAGAATGTCCTGCAACAAAGTCCAGGAACTGCATTAACATATATTGCTTGGCTTCTAAGGAGTTTGATTGTATCAAGTTGTGACCAATTCAGAGGCATCATGGCAAGATGATTTCCTCTGACAATGCTGTGCTTTTGAGCCCTAACAGATGGTCTGTGTTGTAGTTATTACATGCTTGTGCCCCTCTACCATGAGCAGGAGCTGTATTTCACTTATCATTTTATCAGTGATACATAAGAGTGTGCCTAGGACCTAGAAACTGCTTCATGAAGACTGGGTGACTAAGTGAGTAAAATATGAATTCCAGCTATGTTATTTCATTACTCCCTAAATAATTTTCACACTATCTTGTCAATATGCTAGTGACTGCCAACTAGTCTTCAACTGCCAACTAGATCAACAGAACACACTGCTCGTTCATATTCTATAGAGTGTGATTTCAAATATGCAGAGACCCCACCCCCATCCCTCAACACGGCAATGTAGAACAGGAGTGGGAGCATGACTTCCAGAACCAGCCTACATGGCTTCAAATCCTGACTTTGCCACTTCTCAGCTCGTGACTTCAGACAAGTCACTTAGTACATCAGTGCCTAGTTTTCTCATCTCTAAAATAGAGATAATTATTGTATTTACATTAATAAAATTATTGAACAGATTAAATGAGCTAATATTTGTAAAATGCATAATTATTGACTAGCATGTGGTTAAGTACTATATATAGTATTAATTACTAATATTTTTACAGAATAGCAATAAGCTCATAATGCAAACTATAACCAACCAGCTCTCCAAATAATTGTTTTTTTTCAACTTTGTATTTCAATTTCAGTTAGTTAACATAAAGTATAATATTAGTCTCAGGTGTAGAATTTAGTGATTCATTACTTACATACAATACCTAGTGCTCATCACAAGTGTCCTCATCAATCCCCATCACCAGCTTAACCTACCCCCCACTGACCTCCCCTCCAATAATCCTCGATTTGTTCTCTATAGTTAAGAGACTGTTTCTGGTTTGCCTCCCTTTCTTTTTTCCCTATGTTGATATGTTTTGTTTCTTAAATTTCACATATGAATGAAACCATATGGTATTTGTCTTTCTCTGACTGACTTACTTCACTTAGCATAATACTCTCTAGCTCCATCCACATCATTGCAAATGGCAAGATTTCATTCTTTGTTATGGCTCTACTTCTTCTTTACCCATTCATCAGTCAATGGACATTTTGGGTTCTTTCCATAATTTCGCTATTGTTGATAAAGTTGCTATAAATATAGGGGTGCATTGTATCCCTTTATATTAGTATTTTTGTATCCTTTGGGCAAATACCTAGTAGTGAAATTGCTGGATCAGAGTAGTTCTATTTTTAACTTTTTAAGGAAGCTCCATACTGTTTTCCAAAGGGGCTATACCAGTTTGCATTCCCTCCAACAGTGTAAGAAGGTTCCCCTTTGCCTGCATCCTCAATCTCTGAATGATATACAGGAGCATTAAGTGATGGTTACACTTATAGCTGGAAGAAGCTCTTCCCCCACATTTGGGCTGTATTGTGCTCTGTATCTCATTGTATTGTATTTCCTTGCAAATCAAACATTGTGTGGCATTTATATTAATTAAATTTGGTTAAGCCAAATACTCCCTCATTCAGCTATCAGGATAACTCTGTTTCATACACCTAGTTTTCTTGGGTAGTTTATGACAGATGTTAATTTGACACTAAATGGTAAATTTAGGTACATCTTAGGTACTGAATAATAGAGTCATAAGATGCAAATAAAAATATAGATTAAACAAATTATGTGCTTAATCAGGATAATTCCATGGGTTTGCTGTGGAAATAAAAATGTAATATTATCATTCTAGCTTCTATATCTGTGCTAGATCTACTGTGCCCATTGTATCTGATTCAAAGATAAAATTAAATTCCATTTATATGCTTAATATATCTAATATAAGTATTCATTCTTAAAGTAATGTATTCTATAAAAGTCTATACTTCATATAACAAAATTAATAATTTTAATATCCATACTTTGCTTAATAGTTTTCCTAGTTTTAATTTTTAAAAAAGGGTATTTCAAAGGTTAGAAATAAAAAGAAAAAAACACTCAACGCTCAAATGGAAGATTACATGGCACAACATTAAACACAACAGAAAGAAGGCAGTAGGAATTGGTATCTTTTAGATTCTGTGTGCCAAGCAGATAATCTTTATTCAAATGTCAGTTACAAAATCAGTGAGCCTCATAAACTGTGACTAGATAAGACTAGACAGACACCAAACTTGCCCTAGCAAGGTGAAGGGCATCTAATTTATAATAACACTTGACTTTTCTGAAGTTTAATCTTCTTTCAACCTCAATGGAGCTTCCATGCAGAAGTAAAAGAAAATAGCCTTCTTGATGTGGAAAGGATTGTCTCTAGACATTATCAAGCAGATAGCATTTTATTCCTATTTAACAAACAGCATTTCTATACTGGATTAAATAATGTCTTCGCAAAATTCATGTCCACCCAAAAATCTATGAATATGGCCTTATTTGGAAATAGGATCTTTGCAGATGTAATCAAGTTAAGATGAGATCATATAGGATTAAGGTGGGCCTTACTCCATATGATTGGTGTCTTTATAAGAAGAGAGAAGTTTGGACCCAGGGATACAGACAAAGAAAAAAACCATCACCTGATGGAGGCAGATATTTGAGTGCTAAGAATCTAGCAATCACCAGCAGCTACAAGAGAAGCATGAGATTCTCCTCTAAACTCCCAAGAAGAAACCAACATTGCTGACACTTTGATTCGAACTTCTGGCCTCCTGACCTGAGAGAAAATAAATTTCTATTGTCTTCAGTCCCCTAGTTTGTGTTAATGTTACATCAGCCCCAGGAAACCAATTGCTTGGTTGCTTAGTTACCTGCCTTCCCATCCCAAGATTAATTAAAGCAGTTAATAAAAAGTGATATGAATGTATATTTTGAAATAGCCCTCTCAAAATGGTTTAACAGTTGTACTAGTTCAACACAAATGGGAGTTCTCTTTTTGGCTGGTGGGACCCCATCAATATCTATGCACAAGTTGATTGACAGAAAAATCAGAACAATCAGAATGAATGTATGTGGGGATAAAAGAGAGGTGGACAATGCAAGAGAATGACATGGCAACTCTCCCCAAACTCCTGGCCTGCTAGCTTGTTCATCAGCACTTGTGGAGGGACGGGTTTAAAAGCAGAACCCAAATCCCCTGTTTTCATGAGCAATTGCCTGAGACATTGGTGTTTCTAGGATCAATGAACCAAGTAGAAATCAAGATGAAGGAAAGTTTTTTCTTCCACGTTTTATTGTGCAGCTCTTGTACTTGGCCTCTTGTCATGAGGACAACAACATAGGTGAATTAACATATATTAGAACAGTGCTTAGAACTGGTCTGACATCAGTAACAATTAGAAAAGAGAACATAAGCAGACCTATTTCCAAGTACATGGAAGACTCCCCTAGGGATACTCCAAAATAACAGAAGGATTGCTGGGAAGTAGCAATATGGATATTCTTCTTATGTCTCTAAGAAGAGACAATAACCCAGAGGAATTTGTGTTATTAATTAATATTCACTAATTTAATACATATGTGTTGAATGCCTTCTAAATATATAAACTCACTGAAGGGAGAGATCATGTTTAGCCATGCTACCCCAGTGCAAAGCAGGCACTGAGCTGTGACTGAGTAGCTGGATGTACCATGTATCGCAACTGAGTGCCAGGAATACAGGGAAGAAGACAAGACATCACTGCCCTGTATGACAGCAGAGCCAATAGGTGTCAGGTTAAAATGATAAACTTGATCCACATTAACAATTTTTAAATAAAGTTTAAAATTTTTCCCAGTGTGATTAAAATAAATCGTTCTGTGGGGTACTGGAGTGGCTCAGTTTAACATCTGACCTTGGCTCAGGTCATGATCTCAGGGTCCTGGGATCGAGCCCTCACACCATTCTCTCCACTAAACGGGGAGTCTGCTTGTCCCTCTCCCTCTAAACCCCCTCCCCCTTGCTTGTGCTCTCTCTTTCTGTCTCTCAAATAAATAAATGAAATCTTTAAAGTAAAATAAAGAGTTCTGCTATAATTATCTGGAAAATTAATTGACGTGGAATAGTTCATTTCTCCTGAACTCTCAGATAAATCAAATGAGAATGAAATTAGGAAAAGCAACAGAAAATTAGTCATTTCAAGCAACTGCTCTAAAATGAATGCATTTCCTTTGAAAACTCTCAGAACATAAATCCCTAACCATTGAAGTAGGTTTTACTAAATTCAGGCAAAGCATTTTTTACTCTTACAGCTCTCTTTGAAGATAGAAATACATTGTAGCATACCCAGTCACAACTTCTTGTTGGAGTCAACTGGAATTTATTTCTTCCTGTAACTTACAGCAGAAGTAGGCTGCTTTTTCAAGCAGCATTATTAAAAATGCTACTTTGAAAAAAATCAAATAGTCTCTTCTGATCTTCTGCAGACAGAAAGAGTTAGAAAAACATCACCTATTGTACTATCCCTTGGGCTTTTGACTGAACTCTGAATATTTTGGCAACCTTTCTCTGGTCTCCTTACCCTGTAAGTACTTAATGTTGCCAGTTTCCTGTAATGTAAATGCATTACTAGAACAACATGACAGCTCTGTGTACAAAACATTTTGCCAGGGCGTGCAAGATGGGAGCAAAACCCTTGGAACAAGGGAGATGAAGCCCCTAATAGAGTTTTAATGATAAATAGAAAGGGACTGAATCTCTCAACTCCCATATCAATGAATAATAAATTTCTTTCCAGACTTACTGAAAAAGAGAGTTGGGTTCTAAGGTTCAGGAAGGGCCTGCCCAGTGCCAATCCTTATCTTAAAGAAGGGAAGTCCATTGCCCTTGTGGAGGAAATGGTTCCATTGTCCATTTTAAAATGGCAATGTAATCTTAGTAAAAATATATGTTGTTATACTGTAGCGTGTGGTGTGTAATAGCTCACCATGAGACTGCTCAGAATTCAGAGGGATCATCTAATAGTTTTAGAGTGAAAAATCATAATTGTAAACAAACAATAGAAAGGAAATTTAACAAACATCTAGCATAGTTGCCTAATTAAAATACTTAATACCTATTAGTTCCTTTCTCTGCTTCTTACTTCTCCTTACTGTTTGTCAAACTTACAAAGTGAGTATTTACTTCTAAGATTTTTAAAAATTTTATTCTCTTTTCTACCTGAGTTGGTGAAAGGAGCACACTTATAATTAATGCCTGATAATTATTCTGGATGAACTTGCTTAGTAGTGGGACACTTAGATAATGTCATAAGTAATAGAGCTGAGACTGTAGTTCAGTGGGAACACAAAGGAGGACACAGCTATGAACCTTTAAGATTAGATTGCTATCTTTTGTAGGAATGAATCTTTTAACATATATTATCTCTCACAGATATTCAATTAGTTAAAAAATAAAAACCAAAACACCCCAACTGATCTCTTCTTTTTGTTCTTTCCCCAAATAAGTACATTATCTTTTGCTGGTTTCCATTAATTTTTCTGACTTCTATGTAAATAGAGCTTTTAAATAAATTATCCTCAATTACCATCCTATCAGAACTTTGATACATCTGTCATTTTTTCCCCTCCTTTTGTTCAAATATATTTCAGGAAGTAGGAGAGAGATGACCATATATCAATCTAGACAGTGTATATTAAGATAGTGTATATTATATGTATTACAGTAATAGGGGCTGACAGTGGTCAACATTCACCATTGATAAGATAACAAAGAGTGAAGTGGGGAACAGAAAAATATGATTTTTAATTCAAGTTTAACTTAAATTCCAATACTTAAATAGAGAAGTACAATATGACCACACTTTATTTCCATATTTTCCCACAAAAATGGGAGGGATGACAGGTTGAACTTGCTTTCCTCTTCGCTTCCCATTAGTGAATCACTTTTATTTCTATCATCTCTTTGGCCATGCTTCGTGGTTTAGATGAAAGGGTAATGCTGGCTATGACTAAACATAGCATATTATGGAAGAAAAAAAAAAAAAAAGAAAAGCACAGGTTAAGTCAAGGATGCCTTTGGCCCTTGGAAGAAGAAAAACATGGGAAATAGAAAAGTGAAGACAGTGCCATGTAAATCTCACATCTGTTCCTGAGGCATGCTGTATTTCTAGAATGAACATTCAGAATGCTCCAAAAAGCCTGCCATGATTTATCTATCTGATGATTGCTATCCACTTCCACTGCTTCACATGGGGATCAACAATATAAGAAGAGAAGAAAAGAAGGAGGCCTCCTTTGTCATTGTGAAATTTGGGGCAGGAAAGTGAGTGACCCTTAGGCAATTAAGTGCTGTATTTCACTCCTTATTTCAATTGAAGAATGAATCTACTTCAATAATCATTATAATGTTCAGCAATGATTGAGGAATTATACTATGTGCCAGGAGCTAGACCAACTACTTAAAATAAATATATCACCTCATTAATCACAACAGCTCCATTTATGTAATAATAACCCTTTCTACATGAGGTTCTTGAAGCAGTATTTAATCATATTATATGAAGTTAAAATGGGAATGCAGAGAACTCAGGATTTAAGTTCCAGCCACCTTAATCCCTGGGCTAACCTGGGCTCCATATGGAGTATTACTCCCAAGAGGTAAGGGGACTTGCAAGAATAGTTGACCAGTTGGAGGATATAGTCCATTAGAATTTATGGAAATTACCATGGTCTTTTTTTTTAAGATTTTATTTATTTATTCATGAAAGACACAGAGAGAAGGCAGAGACATGGGGAGAGGGAGAAGCAAACTCCTTGCAGGGAGCCCAATATGGGCTTCTATGTAGAATTCTATGTGGGATCGATCCAGGAACTCTGGAATCATGCCCTGAACTGAAGGCAGACCTCAACCTCTGAGCCACCCAGGCGTCCCTCCATAGTCTATTTTAGTGAAAGGACTGGAATTTGTTTATATTTGAGTGATGATGCATATATGACTTAGAGTCTAGTTATTAGAAAACATATTGGCTAAAATATTATCGTTAAATGTATTGCTCCACATTCTCGGATTATTCACACAACCCATACAAAACTAACTGGGTAGCCACAAAATTAATCTAACAGTAATTTTTTTATTTTAAGATTTTTTTTTTTTTAAGATTTTAGTTTATTTTTATTTTTATTTTATTTTATTTTTTTTTAATTAATTTTTATTGGTGTTCAATTTACCAACATACAGAAAAACACCCAGTGCTCATCCCGTCAAGTGTCCACCTCAGTGCCCATCACCCATTCCCCTCCAACACCCGCCCTCCTCCCCCCTTCCACCACCCCTAGTTCGTTTCCCCGAGTTAGGAGTCTTTATGTTCTGTCTCCCTTCCTGATATTTCCCAACATTTCTTCTCCCTTCCTTTATATTCCCTTTCACTATTATTTATATTCCCCAAATGAATGAGAACATACACTGCTTGTCCTTCTCCGATTGACTTATTTCACTCAGCATAATACCCTCCAGTTCCATCCACGTTGAAGCAAATGGTGGGTATTTGTCGTTTCTAATCGCTGAGTAATATTCCATTGTATACATAAACCACATCTTCTTTATCCATTCATCTTTCGATGGACACCGAGGCTCCTTCCACAGTTTGGCTATTGTGGCCATTGCTGATAGAAACATCGGGGTGCAGGTGTCCCGACGTTTCGTTGCATCTGAATCTTTGGGGTAAATCCCCAACAGTGCAATTGCTGGGTCGTAGGGCAGGTCTATTTTTAACTCTTTGAGGAACCTCCACACAGTTTTCCAGAGTGGCTGCACCAGTTCACATTCCCACCAACAGTGTAAGAGGGTTCCCTTTTCTCCGCATCCTCTCCAACATTTGTTGTTTCCTGCCTTGTTAATTTTCCCCATTCTCACTGGTGTGAGGTGGTATCTCATTGTGGTTTTGATTTGTATTTCCCTGATGGCAAGTGATGCAGAGCATTTTCTCATGTGCATGTTGGCCATGTCCATGTCTTCCTCTGTGAGATTTCTCTTCATGTCTTTTGCCCATTTCATGATTGGATTGTTTGTTTCTTTGGTGTTGAGTTTAATAAGTTCTTTATAGATTTTGGAAACTAGCCCTTTATCTGATATGTCGTTTGCAAATATCCTCTCCCATTCTGTAGGTTGTCTTTTAGTTTTGTTGACTGTATCCTTTGCTGTGCAAAAGCTTCTTATCTTGATGAAGTCCCAATAGTTCATTTTTGCTTTTGTTTCTTTTGCCTTCGTGGATGTATCTTGCAAGAAGTTACTGTGGCCGAGTTCAAAAAGGGTGTTGCCTGTGTTCTCCTCTAGGATTTTGATGGACTCTTGTCTCACATTTAGATCTCTCATCCATTTTGAGTTTATCTTTGTGTATGGTGAAAGAGAGTGGTCCAGTTTCATTCTTCTGCATGTGGATGTCCAATTTTCCCAACACCATTTATTGAAGAGACTGTCTTTCTTCCAATGGATAGTCTTTCCTCCTTTATCGAATATTAAATGACCATACATTTCAGGGTCCACTTCTGGGTTCTCTATTCTGTTCCATTGATCTATGTGTCTATTTTTGTGCCAGTACCACACTGTCTTGATGACCACAGCTTTGTAGTACAACCTGAAATCTGGCATTGTGATGCCCCCAGCTATGGTTTTCTTTTTTAAAATTCCCCTGGCTATTCGGGGTCTTTTCTGATTCCACACAAATCTTAAAATAATTTGTTCTATCTCTCTGAAGAAAGTCCATGGTATTTTGATAGGGATTGCATTAAACGTGTAAATTGCCCTGGGTAACATTGACATTTTCACAATATTAATTCTGCCAATCCATGAGCATGGAATATTTTTCCATCTCTTTGTGTCTTCCTCAATTTCTTTCAGAAGTGTTCTATAGTTTTTAGGGTATAGATCCTTCACCTCCTTGGTAAGGTTTATTCCTAGGTATCTTATGCTTTTGGGTGCAATTGTAAATGGGATTGACTCCTTAATTTCTCTTTCTTCAGTCTCATTGTTAGTGTATAGAAATGCCATTGATTTCTGGGCATTGATTTTGTATCCTGCCACGCTACCAAATTGCTGTATGAGTTCTAGCAATCTTGGGGTGGAGGCTTTTGGGTTTTCTATGTAGAGTATCATGTCATCGGCGAAGAGGGAGAGTTTGACTTCTTCTTTGCCAATTTGAATGCCTTTAATGTCTTTTTGTTGTCTGATTGCTGAGGCGAGGACTTCCAGAACTATGTTGAACAGCAGTGGTGAGAGTGGACATCCCTGTCTTGTTCCTGATCTTAGGGGAAAGGCTCCCAGTGCTTCCCCATTGAGAATGATATTTGCTGTGGGCTTTTCGTAAATGGCTTTTAAGATGTCGAGGAAAGTTCCCTCTATCCCAACACTCTGAAGTGTTTTGATCAGGAATGGATGCTGTATTTTGTCAAATGCTTTCTCTGCATCCAATGAGAGGATCATATGGTTCTTGGTTTTTCTCTTGCTGATATGATGAATCACATTGATGGTTTTACGAGTGTTGAACCAGCCTTGTGTCCCAGGGATAAATCCTACTTGGTCATGGTGAATAATTTTCTTAATGTGTTGTTGGATCCTATTGGCTAGTATCTTGTTGAGAATTTTTGCATCCATGTTCATCAGGGATATTGGTCTGTAATTCTCCTTTTTGGTGGGGTCTTTGTCTGGTTTCGGAATTAAGGTGATGCTGGCCTCATAGAACGAATTTGGCAGTACTCCATCTCTTTCTATCTTTCCAAACAGCTTTAGTAGAATAGGTATGATTTCTTCTTTAAACGTTTGATAGAATTCCCCTGGGAAGCCATCTGGCCCTGGAGTCTTGTGTCTCGGGAGGTTTTTGATGACTGCTTCAATTTCCTCCCTGGTTATTGGCCTGTTCAGGTTTTCTATTTCTTCCTGCTCCAGTTTTGGTAGTTTGTGGCTTTCCAGGAATGCATCCATTTCTTCTAGATTTCCTAATTTATTGGCATACAGCTGTTCATAATATGTTTTTAGAATCGTTTGTATTTCCTTGGTGTTGGTAGTGATCTCTCCTTTCTCATTCATGATTTTATTAATTTGAGTCTTCTCTCTCTTCTTTTTAATAAGGTTCGCTAATGGTTTATCTATCTTATTAATTCTTTCAAAGAACCAACTCCTGGTTCTGTTGATCTGTTCCACAGTTCTTTTGGTCTCGATATCATTTAGTTCTGCTCGAATTTTAATTAACTGTCTTCTTCTGCTGGGGGTGGGGTCCATTTGTTGCTTTTTCTCTAGTTCCTTTATGTGTAAGGTGAGCTTTTGAATTTGAGTTCTTTCCAGTTTTTGAATGGATGCTTGTATTGCGATGTATTTCCCCCTCAGGACTGCTTTTGCTGCGTCCCAAAGATTTTGAACGGTTGTATCTTCATTCTCATTAGTTTCCATGAATCTTCTCAATTCTTCCTTAATTTCCTGGTTGACCTTTTCATCTTTTAGCAGGATGGTCCTTAACCTCCATGTGTTTGTGGTCCTTCCAAACTTCTTGTTGTGATTAAGTTCTAATTTCAAGGCATTATGGTCTGAGAATATACAGGGGACTATCCCGATCTTTTGGTATCGGTTCAGACCCGATTTGTGACCCAGTATGTGGTCTATTCTGGAGAAAGTTCCATGTGCACTTGAGAAGAATGTGTATTCAGTTGAGTTTGGATGTAAAGTTCTGTAGATATCTGTGAAATCCATCTGGTCCAGTGTATCATTTAAAGCTCTCGTTTCTTTGGATATGTTGTGCTTAGAAGACCTATCTAGTATAGAAAGAGCTAGATTGAAATCACCAAGTATAAGTGTATTATTATCAAAGTATTTCTTCAGTTTGGTTATTAATTGGTTTAAATATTTGGCAGCTCCCACATTTGGGGCATATATATTGAGAATTGTTAAGTCTTCTTGTTGGATAGATCCTTTGAGTATGAGATAGTGTCCCTCTTCATCTCTCACTATAGTCTTCAGGGTAAATTTTAATTTATCTGATATAAGGATGGCTACCCCTGCTTTCTTTTGAGGACCATTTGAATGGTAAATGGTTCTCCAACCTTTTATTTTCAGGTTGTAGGTGTCCTTCTGTCTAAAATGAGTCTCTTGTAGACAGCAAATAGATGGGTCCTGCTTTTTAATCCAGTCTGAAACCCTGCGCCTTTTGATGGGGTCATTAAGCCCATTCACGTTCAGAGTTACTATTGATAGATATGAGTTTAGTGTCATCATATCTATTCAGTCCTTGTTTTTGTGGATTGTTCCACTGAACTTCTTCTTAAAGGGGAGTTTTAAGAGTCCCCCTTAAAATTTCTTGCAGAGCTGGTTTGGAGGTTACATATTCTTTCAGTTCCTGCCTGTCTTGGAAGCTCTTTATCTCTCCTTCCATTTTGAATGAGAGCCTTGCTGGATAGAGTATTCTTGGTTGCATGTTCTTCTCATTTAGGACCCTGAATATATCCTGCCACCCCTTTCTGGCCTGCCAGGTCTCTGTGGAGAGGTCTGCTGTTACCCTAATATTCCTCCCCATAAAAGTCAGGGACTTTTTTTCTCTTGCTGCTTTAAGGATCTTCTCCTTATCTTTGGAATTTGCAAGCTTCACTATTAAATGTCGAGGTGTTGATCGGGTTTTGTTGATTTTAGGGGGGGATCTCTCTATTTCCTGGATCTGAATGCCTCTTTCCCTTCCCAGATTCGGAAAGTTTTCAGCTAGGATTTGTTCAAATACATATTCTGGCCCTCTGTCCCTTTCGGCGCCCTCGGGAACCCCAATTAAACGTAGGTTTTTCTTCCTCAGGCTGTCATTTATTTCCCTTAATCTATCCTCATGGTCTTTTAATTGCCTGTCTCTTTTTTCCTCAGTTTCCCTCTTTGCCATCAGCTTGTCTTCTATGTCACTCACTCGTTCTTCCACCTCGTCAAGCCTCGTCGTTAGGACTTCTAGCTTGGATTGTATCTCATTTAATTGATTTTTAATTTCTGCCTGATTGGATCTCAATTCTGCAGTCATGAAGTCTCTTGAGTCCTTTATGGTTTTTTCTAGAGCCACCAGTAGCTGTATAATAGTGCTTCTGAATTGGCTTTCTGACATTGAATTGTAATCCATATTTTGTAACTCTGTGGGAGAGAGGGCTGTTTCTGATTCTTTTTTTTGAGGTGAGGTTTTCCTTCTAGTCATTTTGCTCAGTGCAGAGTGGCCAAAAACAAGTTGTATTGGGAAAAGGAGAAAAAGAGAGAGAAGGAAAGAAAAGAGAAAAAGAAAAAAGAGAAAGAAGAAAAAAAAGGGGGGGGAAGAGAAGAAAAAGAAAGGAGAAAAAAGAAAAAAAAAGGGGGGGGTGGGGGACGCAATCAGAAATCAAGAAGAAAGAGAGAAAAGAAAAAAAAAAGCACAAAACAAAACAAAACAAAAAAAAAAAAAACAAAACAAAACAAAAAAAACACGGGGGAGTATCTTCCGATTCTGTGTTCTTTAAGTCCCTTGACTTCCCTTGGAACTTGTCCCTCTAGCTGGTCTTCTGGGGGAGGGGCCTGCTGTGCTGATTCTCAGGTGTTAGCACTTGGGGGAGCTGCTCTGCCCCTGCCTGGTGCAGGGCTCAGTGGGGGGTGTTCACCCCGTGAGGCCCCGGGAGGAAGCCACAGTGGCGGGGGCAGCTCTGGGACCCTGAAGTCAGCCCCCGCAGTAGCTCCGGGGCTCTCCGTCTGCAGGGCCTGGAGGCTCCCAGGCGGGGCCGCTGATCTGCTCAGTTCCAGGCAGGAGCGTCCTCGCTGTCCTGGGCCCTCCCGGCCTCTGCCTGTCCCGGGGGGAGGCCGGATCCTGGGCTGTGTCCCGGCGCCCTGTGCTCCGGGGCCTGCGCTGTTGGATTCGCGCTCCCGGCGGTGCAGCCTCCTCCGCGGAGCCGCCGCCCGAGCCCCTCCGAGCTGTTCCCGGAGTCGCGCCGCCCCCTCCGGGCTGAGCTTCTTCCTCCGCCCGAGCCGCCGCTGCCGAGCTGTTCCCGGAGTCGCGCCGCCCCCTCCGCGGAGCTTCTTCCTCTGCCCGAGCCGCCGCCGCTGAGCTGTTCCCGGAGCCGCGCAGCCCCCTCCGCGGAGCCGCCGCCCGAGCCCCTCCGAGCTGCTCCGGGTCCCGCCGAGCGCTGCAGCCCTTAGGGAGCTCGGCGCATCTCCCGGGGCGCAGGTGCCTGTTAGTGTCCCCGGGAGCCCGAGAGCATCCCCGCTCTTCTGGGTCCTGCTCCAACTCCCTGCGAGCCCCTTTCCGCCCGGGAAGGTTGGTGCAGCTCCTGCTCCTCCGGGACGGGGCTCTCCTGTCCTGGGGACACTCGCCCCGGCCTCAGCCCGGCTCCTCGCGGGGCCCCTCCCCCTCGGAGGCCTTTTGTGTCTTTATTCCTTTTCCCCCGTCTTCCTACCTTGATAGAAGCACGAACTCTTCTCACTGTAGCGTTCCAGCTGGTCTCTCTTTAAATCTCAGGCTGAATTCGTAGATTTTCAGGATGATTTGAATGTTTTCTAGGTAATTTGTTGAGGACAAGTGACTTGGAGACCCTACTCTGCCGCCATCTTGCCCCTCCTCCCTATTTTAAGATTTTAACTGCTAGAAGATTAATCTTTTCCTAACTACATGAACAATAGCTCCATCCTCTCACTCAGAAGAATAATGGATCATCACATTGACTTTTTTCCCATTCAGAAACTAGAGAAATTTACCCTGCCTAAGAATCTGACCTGACCCAAAATATAAAGTGAGTTTAATTTGAAAGCTTCTTATCTATCTGAAGAAAGAAAGATGACCACTGTTTTAGCTTGCAATCCCCAGAAGCAGATCCCAAGACAAGGATTCAAGAATAAGATATCATTTGGTTGGGGATCCCAGTAAGCACTATTAAGGAAGGAGGACATAAGATGGTAGGAAAGTGAGATTCCCCCACTGAGGCCTCCCTCCAGAAGTTAAATTCACTAAGGAATTCGGAAAGAACACTTCTCAAAGTAATCCATCCAAGGTCAGGTATTTCTTTACCAAATCATTGTCAGTCAGGATAAAAAAACTTCCTGCAGAAAATCATTCGAGTTTACAGAATGCAGCTTTTGGTCTCGGCTACAGTCATCAAAGTTAGAAGTCATTGGAATTGTCTGTTGCTTACATAGTGATAGGCTCATGAGCAGAATCTGAAAAAAGGAGAATAAACAAAGGAAAACTTTTACTCCAGCACATTGTATAATCAAGTCCAGGAGCAAATGTACTAATTATGTTGTAGTTAGTAAAATATTTCTCTACTTCAGTAAGAATTTATACTATAGTCTTTCTAAGAATTAATGTTTAGCCTAGGAAGATGTTTGTAGAGGTGTATTTTTGATCCATTTAGATTATCAGGAAAAATAAGGAGACATGCTTGCCACAGATTTTGCTGTGCTATATATCTCTCATTCTGTAATTCATCCATCCTCATCCCCCAACTCCTCAGTCTTTCTGAGATGAATAACTCAGTATTTGGGCTCTTATACTAATGGATTATAAGATCCACAGGTTTCCTGAGGGTAGGAAGTGAATGGTTTCAGACTTACACCAACCTGTGTAAATAGGGAATGGGACTGTCATCAAGGAAAATTTAAAGAGGGATCCTTAGAGAAGAGGGGAGGATCTAAATATAGTGGCACAACCAAGAATTGGGTTATAAGTATCAGATAACTCCCCATGAAGTGATTAATATTTTTGTGTTTTTCCTTGGATCATGAAAGAGCCCTGTTTGACATTAAGTCTTAAATGCCTCTGATCTTCACTGTAATTTTTTTTATTGACCTGCAATCTTTCAGTAAAGGTTGATAAATACCAGATAGACTTCTGTGGCAATGATGGGAAGTATATCCTCTCCTGTATTTATTCATCACTGAATAATGGCAAAAAGATAGCCATATCTACTTATGTATGGATGGGAGATTTTAGTCCAAGAATTTCAGGGTAGGACTATCAGCAAAAGAAAGGATAGGCAGTTCATTGGAGACCTGGGACCAAGGGAAGGAATATGTAATAGGATAAGTGACTTATTGTAGATATGAAACAGTTTCCTAAATATTCCAGAGAAGGGAATGTGAGTGATACTTGCCTTATAATTAGCAACTAAGAACAGCTGTAAATAACAGTCATGACCAACTCTAGATTCAGTAATGATGCTGCCCTGATAGCTACACTTATTGTCTTCATTGCTAAGCTTCATGGGAGCTCAATTAGAGCTCAGGAAACTCTAGTAATGAGTTAAATTTAGCATACAACTGTAAACTTTAAGAATCTTTACTCCCTTAGTACTTACCTTAGTAAATATCCCTTACGTATGCATAAAAATTAAAACCTGTGGAACTGTGTGCCATTTTCCTGTATAATCTCGAGAAAACATTAGCTTTATATATGATCACTTCTCAAATAGGCAGTAACCCAGGAGGCATGACCAGATTTTGACAAAAACTGTTGTAACTTAGGAATCAGTTATTATGACCAATATCTTCTAAAACATGAAAAAGAACCATAACATGGGAAGTAGTGTAAGAAGATAAATGCATTAAAGAATTAACATATTTGGAAACCATGGATACTGAGAAATACATATGTAATAATATAAGATAGGAGAAATAAATATAATCAATGGGAGTATGAATTGTAACTGAATAGTGCATAGAATCTCACAGTGGAATCCTTTTTTTTTTAATTTTTATTTATTTATGATAGTCACAGAGAGAGAGAGAGAGAGAGGCAGAGACACAGGCAGAGGGAGAAGCAGGCTCCATGCACCAGGAGCCCGACGTGGGATTCGATCCCGGGTCTCCAGGATCGCGCCCTGGGCCAAAGGCAGGCGCCAAACCGCTGCGCCACCCATGGTTCCCTCACAGTGGAATCCTTTGGGCAAAATAAAAATAGGAATATACCAAGGAAGGGTGAAACTTGTTCCAAAAAATCATATCTTTTAGAAATAAAGATGGAATAGCATTATATGTCAAGAAGATACAATTTAAAATAGCTTTGTTACTTTTTCTGTTTATTAAGTAATATGCAGGTGTTAAAAAACCCAAACATTCAAGAATTAGGAAGAATAAAAGTACCACTAATGTCACCATCACATATTTATATATTCTAGAAGATATATTTACATGTACATTCACATAAACCTCCATATTGAAGAAAAAAATGACAGAAAGTGTTTGCCTAAAGACAAATACAGGACAACATGGGGATCTTGTTAGAGGTGACTAACTGGCTGATTAGATGGAGAAACTGGACATTAGGGCTGACAGTTCACAAGCTAGAAGAGGTAGGGTAGACTAGTAATGGAAATAGTCACAAGAGTTAATTATAGAAATTTTAAGAATGACAATGAGAGCTACTATTTATTATGGGCTAACGTTATGCCAGGTACTCTACATGAATTATCTAATACCACAGAACAGTGAACTGAATACTATTTCCCTCAGTTTACAGATGATACTAGATAATTTGCCTCTTTATGCATAGCATGCAAATTACATTAGTGGTCAAGGACTTAAACTCCCAGACATGTGCTAGAAGTTTCCTTCAGGATAGCACATGAAATGCTCAGGAGACTACTGACGGTGTCATGACCTTTATAGCTGGGGAAATCATCCAGGACCCCCTTTGGCCATCAGGATAGAATTTGTTGTTGAAGTGATGGAAGAAATATTGAACCTGGGGGAAGAGGACATTTCTACACCGCTCTTGTCTCCACTATAGCAGCTTCTCCACCACACCTACTCCTCTGGGTTATGATCATCTTACATCTTATTCTGAGATGGAGAAATTATATCAGGTTGCTCCCATGGACTGCACTGTAGCCCTGGGAAGCTTGGGAAGCAAGCATCTGACCTGTCTGGCTATTAGGGTAGAGGCCGTCTATGCTGCTCACCACGGCACAGAGTAGAGGACTCCACAAACACCAGAAGGAGGTCAGGTCCTGGGATGCCACGACACAACAAATATCCAGCAAACAGAGGGAGGGAGAAGACTATCTCATTAGAGGAATTTGCCATAGTGGAAGGAAATACAGAGAGGAGAAATATTTAAAAGAGAAAAGAAAGAAAAGTCTGCTATGTGTTAACTTTTCCTCTTGTACTTCCTTTTGTTTTCACTACCTTTATATTTTTTTCAAGAATTGATAATATAGTCATTTATTTTTCACACATTTTTTCTCTAGTCAACACATTTTAAATTTGTAAGTCAGAAACTACCTGCACCTCTTAAAAATATTCTTTTTTCCTATCCCTTTATAAGCAGTGTTTTTTGAAATGTCCTTTAGGTGTCCTGAGGAGATAACTTCAAGAGATGAGAGAGCTCTAGGCCATTTTATTTGTTTCATTTAATTATTTAAATTTTTTTTAAGCTATACTGAGGTATAATTGACAAATACAATTGTAAGATACTTTAAGTTGCATCATGGTGGTTTGATACACATCTATTCCCTCACATATTATCTTGTTCTGTTTTGTGGGAGGAGAGTGGCAAGAACATTTAGGTTCTACCTCTTAGAAAATGTTATTTATGTTATATATGATAGTTCCATTATTAAGTTTATATATATATTAAGTTTATTCACATTACTCAATTAGGTGGCAACTCTTTAGAAGCAATAAAAGGCTATTTGCTTGATAGTAAACTATTCCGTTGCTCTAAGGGTGCATATAGGAAATAAGTAGTTAGTTAAAAGGATTTAAATTCTATTGGGTCTTTGCAAACAAGAGACAATACCAGAGTGCACCTTTGAACTTCAAAGCTTTCAAAATGGGGCAGAGTCAGAAGAGTTTAAATGGGAAAAGAGGGAGGAACATGGAGACTGAGTGTATTTGTTTTTGGAGGGTGAGGATACAGATGAAACTCTGCAAGGAAGCTAATTTTTTTCTAACAGCAAACCAGAGAAATAGGCCATTCGTCCTCCCATCAGGTCAATCATATCAGAGATATGATTTCCTGATGGTTTTGTAGGGAGTGAGTTACAAATTTGGTATTAAAACATATCTTCAACTTGTTCGAGTGTCAAGAGCTCTTCCTAGATCTTGTATTTTCAGCTCTTATTATAGCTATTAATGCATCTAAAAGTCACAAACATTTTAATTAAACAGCTAATATTTTACTTAATATATTTAATTGTTTTGAGGTAAAGTAAAAAAAAAAACAAAAACACATATCTCATGGAAGATTTAACACATTCCTGAAAGCTGAAACTCAAACCACTATTTGTTCCTTCTCTAGTCATAGCAATATAGTTTTTCTCTTCATTTGCCATAAACATCTACCATGCAGTCAAACAATTTTATACAGAGGTGCCAGTTGAAAGAATAGGCATATAATGAAATGCCTTTACACTAGAAAATAGCCTTTTCAATAGAATTGCTTCTGTTCAGGTCTTTTTTATATTGCTGAATTATCTAGTGGTTTTTGTTGTTGGTGGTGGTGGTGGTTTTCTCTTTCAGATAACAGAGCACTAATGCAGCTGTGGACCATTCTACTCTACAAACTCTTGATTTGGGTTCCCCACTGGGCAGAAATCACCTTCTATAAAACTATCATACACTTACAGTTTGCCTAATTGGTGTCATACACTTTATGTATATCACTTAATCTCTATGGAAAATACCCTTAGTGACAGCAGAACTGAATGTCCTGCTTCTTGCTACACCTTTTCTTCCTGGTTGTTCTAGCACAAGACTTATTTTATCAACATTATCAAGAATTTTTAGGATTTCAGCACTAGATATTTATTGAAAGAATATAAAATTATGCATTGGATTGTATGTTTCTTTTATCATATTCACAAATAACATATCCCCTTGAAATGTGACCATTTACATTGAATCAAAAATTACATTCTCATTTTCCTCTGTTCTTGCTCTATGAGGCTGAACTTGACTTGTGGGATAATAGACTACCATCATTTGTTGGTGAAGTTCAAGCTCATTGGTAAGATATTTTTTGCTACTTATTTCAATATTAGTTGCAGTTTTTCGTGGCACCAGTAGGTCAGGGACAACTGAAAGCACTATGCATATTTCAGTCATCTAAGGTAAATTCCAAATCATTGCTAAAACAGGCATGTTAATGCAGGAGGTCAAATCGTAGAACATAAATGAGTGCCCAATAAATACTAGCCATATAGTTTGGTAATGATGATGATACAGATGTTGGTTAACTATAAAAAGTTAAAAATTTTGCATTGCAACTAAATACAAGTTTCAAAAAAAGGTAAAACTCTAGTCTTCCCTTTATCTCAGGCTATTTTAGGAAATAAAACAGAGGGGAATATTTTTATTTGGAAAGTCTAGCTTCGAGGTAAGAATCAAAAGGAAATGTAATTTTATTTAGAAACAAGCCAAAGCAAAACCAAATGAAGAAAAAAACATATATATAATAGAATACAAAAATGTCAACACTGCCTAGAGACACACAGTGAAAACATTTTTGAGGACAAAAATCCACTGGCTAAGCTTCTTTTATCAATGGCTTTTGCCAGCAACTTGCTCATTGGCATCTCTAAATATCTATAGATGTATTTATTTTACTCTTTATCTCTCCCTTAGCTGCTCATTTACATGCACATCATCTTTCTATCTGTGTCATACTAAAAAGGACAAGATAGATGTCATGGTCAATATTGAGTATCAAGTTATCTAATCTAGTGCAGGGAGTGCAGAAATAGCCTATTGGATGTCTTATTTATCTCAAGTCATAACATTTACATTAATATAATCTACTTTCTTGTTTCAGAACTTTAGTGTAAGTGGAAGAACATTTTAAAATTCTCTTTCTAAAAATATTGAAATTTCAAACTGTCAAGAAGGAAGTTATTTGTTTTTAATTGCACAGAACTTTATAGAGAGTCTTCTCCAATATGCCACCCGGAATGTTTCTTCTGGAATGACTTTTCTTCCTTCGCATTTCCTTTCTTTGAAAAAAATGAAACAAAACAAAAAACAGCTTGATTTTGCTTCCCAATTTATGACAAATTTTTTATATGATATTGAGCAAGCCATTTTGGTTTTATTTTATTCCTTAAATAGCAAATGACTTGTAAAGATAAAATGAAAAATTAAAAACAAAAACAAAACAAAAAAACTTTTAAAAGCAAAATAACATTATTCTATAATTTTATAATAAATTATACATCTAAAATCCAAAAGAATTTCCTCAAGTATTTTTAGTGTCCCATCTCTCATGGTAAATTAATGCTCAAAACATAATTATATATATTATATATATAATTATATATATATATATATATGGCACCAATGTTTTTTAGCTACTTTTGGCTATGGACTGATCCATTTGGGTAGACTATCAGGAAGTTTCCAGATGGTCTTTATCACTTTACTACTGGTAGAAACTGGTGCTGGTGGAGAAATTTGACAACATGAAAAGTTAAGAGAATTCTGTATCACTGAAGTTGGAGGCCTGGCTTTCATTCTTGACTCTTGTCTGCAATTATGTCATTGTGACCAAGTTAAATCTTCTCTGGATCTCTGTTTCCTCATCTATTAAGTAAAGGATTTGACTTCATGATTTCTAGGATCCATCCAAGTTTTTCTCTCTTCCATCCCTTCACTGACAATTTAGATATATTCTCTCAAGATTCGCTAACAAATATATGAAGAAACAAGAATAAAATATTGTTTCACATTTTTGGTTTTAGTTTTAGTTCTTATATATTTGAATTCTTGCCACATTTTTTCAAATGTTCATAATGCGGGCAGCCCGGGTGGCTCAGCAGTTTGGCGCCTGCTTTCAGCCCAGAGCATGATCCTGGAGACCTGGGATCGAGTCCCATATCAGGCTCCCTGCTTGGAGCCTGTGTCTCCCTCTGCCTGTGTCTCTGCCTCTCTCTCACTCTCCCTTTCTGTGTCTCTCATGAATAAATAAATAAAATCTTTTTTTAAAAAAATGTTCATAATGCTTTAAACAAGCTGGAAAACAATGTCTATCATTAGCAGGATGAATAAAATTATGACATAGTCATATCACATGTATGACTACATACAACATAGGTGAATCTTAGAATACTCAATGAATAGAATAGAACATAAAAGAATACTTATGGCTTTATTCCTTTTGTAGAGATTTTAAAACCAGGAAAAACTAAACTCTATTGTTTAGAGTGCTTATGTAGATTACAAAACTATCTTTTTTAAAGGAAAGGAAGCTATTATTCCAAACATCATGTAAGTGTAGAAAATTGTTTTCCACTAAAACTTTTGATTTAGTTTGCATGGTATCTGTGGATTATGTTCACACCTTAGACAATGTTGTTTATTTTATTGAGGACACTGTGCTGCCTCACCTAAGGATATACCAAATTGATTTGGTACCTAAGTAAATGAAACAGAAAGGAATAATATAATAATCAATATTAGCATAGCTACGTCTACTAGTAGGGACTACTACTAGTAGCTGTGTCCTTTCTTATAGGGAACAGATACTGCCTTAGAAGTCTGTATTTTCCTAATTTTAATCTGATGATTTCATTTAGATGATATTAAAGTGTAAGCTATGTTTGATTAGATAAGGACAACTCAAAATAAATTTATGTTATCAAGATTTTAAGCATTGACTGATAAAACACATTGCAGTGAATTTGCCCACAAGATGTCGTATTACATATCAACCTCAATGTCATATTACATAATGTGAAAAGGGACTTTATAATTTAACCCCTCCCTTTTCTCTACAATATAAAGATAGGTATTAGAAAGTGCTGAGGAAAAAAGAAAGGCAGGTAAGAAATACCCATGAGACACTTATAAATGGAGTCTAATTTGTAATTTTACAAAGTGATGACAAAATGTTCACCTTTCTCATGTTTTCATGACTTTCATAAAGCCATTAAATGATGGCCCAGAATTTACACTCTGATATCTTACCTGTCCAGGTAGATCGATATTCTTGCTCCCACTTCCTTAAAAATGAATGTTCTACACATCCCTTTCCATCAGGAACCTATTGTCGTCTAAGACTATATGGTTTGTTAATTTGTACCAACGTGTTAACAGATAAATGATTGTATGTCATTCCATTTTCCCAGGTGTATTTCTATTTAATTAATACTCAGACCAAAGTACACACCAATTTTGAGAATTCTAACCTCTGAGCTGGTTGCAAAGAGATATATTTTTACCAGAATGGGAGAAGATATTTTTTTGCTCTAATATCCAAAATTCTCAGTGGATTTTTTACATAATTTCAATGTACATATTTTCATATATCCAAAGCATTACACTATCCAAAACTTTCTTCAGTGTTAACACCACCTGAGCTTTCATTTATTCAATAAAATTTTGTTTAGTTCATTTTTTTGCTGCAGTCCCCATGTTGGACACTAGAGACAAAGATTAATGGTCTTTATGACGAAGTATTTCACTGTGGAATTCACAAACTGCAGTGGATACAAAGTTGTACCAGTAGAGCAAAGTACTATAAGAGCATTGAAGGGGAGCACTAACAAATTGAAAGAGCTGGGAAATGAAGTAATCTGTAAAGGGCTTTCACTATGCCTACCTAGCTCCTAATATATGCCCCAGGCTGCAGTTCATACCATTTTCTCCTTGTCATTAATTTACTGAGTGGGTAAGGACAAGGAACTTTTCACATTAGGCTTTAAGGGAAACACATATAAAATAAAGGAAATGGAAAAACCATCTATGATATTTCTATCACTTCTAATTTACAGCATAATAAGGTTTAAAGAGGAAGGATTACATGAAAAGTAATAACCTTTATTTTACTGAAAATTAACCTGTGTATTATTTAAATATTTCTAAAGTATTTAGAAATTTAGTAAACAGTATTCTAGGTATTTCTACAAATGTCTGATGAACACATTTAGCTGCCTATTGTGTGGCATCTAACATTTCCTTCCCATTGGTATAATTTCCTATAGTCAGTCAGTTATACTTCAGTAACAAACAAACCCTGAAATCTCAGTGTCTGTGCACTTAAAAGTTTTCTTTTTGTTTATTTGTTTCAGGTTTTTATTTAAATTCTAGTTACTTAACGTATAGTGTAGTATTGGTTTCAGGAATAGAAATTAGTGATTCATCACTTGCGTATAACACCCAGTGCTCATCACACAAGTGCCCTCCTTAATGCCTATCTTCCACTTAGCCCATCCCCCACCCAATTCCCTTCCAACAAACCATAAAAGTTCGTTCTTACTCAGATTATGCCAAATTCTCTGAGGATCAGAAAACCATTCTGAGACAGCATGGAATTCTCCTCCAAGATGTAACTTGGAGTTCCAATATAACAAAAGGTTCCACCATCTTATCATATTTCCAACTCAGTAAGTGACCTGAAGAATCATTAAGGCAAAGAAAGAAATTCTGGAAGGACTTGCATTGGTTCTTGAATGCCTTGGCCCAAAAGTAAACAGGTCATTTCTGCTCACAGAGCATTGACCAGAAGTAGTCAAATAGTCATATAGGCTCACTTAATTGTAATGAGACTAATAATGTGAGGAACACATGGATATTTGGCAAGAAATTAACTTCTCTGCCTCATTTTCCATGATCATTTCCATAGCCATTGCTTCCGTGGATTCTTTGTGGCCAACAAATGCCAGAGTGGTGCTTTATTTTCTGGACACTCAATGCATTAGAACCAGACAGTACTCTATCCTGCAGTGTGGAGCACCTTCCTGCCAGCTTTGTGCTACACACATCCTTTTTGGCCACTTAAATAATGCTATTGGTGAACCAAACTCACAAAGCTTTTAATGGAAATGTTTTCACTTCCCGTTCATAAACTCACATATTATAATAAATTTATATGTAATTACCTAATGGTTATCCAAAAAAATAGAAATCACTTTCTCCTTTCTAGGTTATATACTCCTACCTTTAACTTTTCTTTCAGTCATTCTCTTCATAGAGCACCACGTTCAGGCCTTATGACATGAGGCTTGTGCTTTCCTTAGGGTTCTGTCAATAAAAACAGATTAAGGTTTTATTAAAGGCATGAGCTGGAAAATACATACCAGTCCTTAGTCTAGTTAGAGGTTTAATTCAAGCCAATTCAAAGAGACATGGGCATGGAACACAGTGTTTGCACCATTTCTAGGCATGTTATATTTAAGGAGATCAATGTAAATAATTTCATGATCAATTTATGCTGTGGGGAGATCCCTATCACATCTCAGAACTTTTTTCCTCTTACCAAAACTTCTTACAAGGCATTGGAAGGCAATCCCTTTTCTGTGCATAGGGAAAAAATAGTGAGGGCTATATGTCACACCATTATACCTAGGTAGTTTTCTCCCCATTGTTTCTCTTCCACCATAGCTAACTTCACCTTTTGTATCTTTTGTGCATTTCATCAACATTTTAACTCTAACTTTTAAAGGTTTGTTAACAAGAATGTTTAGAAATCACGCTATATGATGGGTTGAACAAGTTTGAATTTTTTTCTCTCTACTATGAAGCCTGAAAGCCACTGGACTTCAGCAAATCCATGTCTGTTTGAATCAACTAATATTCCAGCTATTGGAGAAGGGTTTATCTCAGAGCTGCCTCTGGAAAATTCCTGTGCTACATGTCATAAGCCAGGCTCTGGCCTCCTGTCTGAGACACTTTCCTGATGGGAAAGGCCACCCAAGATGGGACTATCCCTCAGGCTGAAAGAGATGGAGTCAGGTCAAGCCAATTTCCTAAACTGCCAATTTAAACAATGACATCATTTCACATGCCAAAAATCTATTTGTACATAATCAGGGAGAGATCAAAAAAAGAAACCATAATAAGGATAGTTTCTAGTGAGTTTAAATCCATGCCTGACCACGTTTGTTTACATTATTTCTCTCTCTGTTAACTTTTAGAATGTTAGCTCTTTGAGGACAGAACAGAGCTTTTTAATATTAGGTACACATTCTGTCTTTATGTGACAGCTTAATAAATGTTTAACATATAATTAGGCCAAAATTGTCCTCATAGTTTAAAAAAAAGAAGTAGTCCCTCTTTGGGTAAAATGGTCCCATTTAAAGAAGAAAAAAACTTTAATATTTTTTTGAAATAATTATTGGTTTTAACTACAGTGTGTGTGTGTGTATGTGTGTGAAAACTAAATTTGTTAGTACAGATCAATTGAGTTCTCTTAAGTACTGATGTCATTATTTATACATAAATTGTTAATAAAATTATACAGAATATAATTATTAAAATTTGATATTTACAATAGTATTAGAAACAGCCTCAATCTGGGGAAAATATTTAGACATTTAACAATATACAGAAATATGTGAAAATAGGAAATTAGGCCCTTGTGAAGCAGAAGGTTTTGAAAAGAGGGGGAAGATCTAAAGAAGAGAAAGGTGTCATAAAATTTTGGTAGTTACCAGGATAATTATATGAGTTTAAGAATTAGTTAATTATACTAACCTAGCAATAAATTCAGAGAAATTGTCAATCAGTGAAAATTCAATTACTTTCACCACTTTGTCTAAAGTTTTCTTGATTTTTATCCTTTTTTTCCCCACTCTGAGTTTTTACTTTGAGTTTAATTCTGAAAGAAATTATTTCCCAATCTATCTCAAATTAGAAGCTCTGATCAAGAGACTAATGCCTAAGGACATAACGCTGAAGAGCATAGTCAATATTAAGAGATAATATTGCCCGTAAACCCTGGGCCTTGAAACTTAGAAGACATTGCTGCAGTCATCTTCTAGCTATTGCCCTTTCCAGCAGGTGAAAGTCTTCAAGGTCAAGAGGATCTTTAATCTAGACCATTCTCTTAGTACCCCTGAACCTGGAGTTCCCTACCCTAAGGCACCATGCCCACCAGGGTCAGTGCACATCTCTTTAATAAGTATCTCAAGGGCAGACTATTATCTATGATATTTATGTGCTTCTGTCTAAAAAGCATATTTTTGCAAGTGTACCACATAGAGTGGTATAATATTATTTGAAAATAGACTCTACTAAGGTACAGAAGCTTAATATAAACCCAAGACTATTCAACAAAATATAAAATAAATCAATGGTGAATATAAAATGGAATCTTAAAATGTACACAAATAATTATAAAGAACCAAGAAAAGAGGAACATTGGACAAACTGCAGATGAGCAATTAGCACATGAGTTGCAAATGGTAGATTTAAAAGCAACAATCATACTGATAACTATTTTAACTATAAATTGTATAAACATACTATTTTAAAAGGCAGAGATTATTATGCACAAAAATAGACCTATATGACATGTACAAGAAAATCAGATAAAGTAAAAAGAATGAAAAAAGATACACTATTTACTCAGAATATGTGTAAACATAAGAAAGCTGGAATGGCTTTATTAATATCAGACTAAGTAGATTTTGAAATAGGGAAAATTACCTCAGATTGATATAGCAAAAACTGACGGAATTTAAAGAACCTACCATCTCAGTCAGAAAACAGAGATGACCTGAACAGTACTGTCAACCAACTTGATTTCTAAAGGAACACAAAAAGGAATAATGCATGCTCTTTCAAGTTCATATGAAACTTTCACCCAGATATATGCTGAACCATTAAAGGTTAAGTAAACAAAAAGGACCGAATTTTTAATAATTTATAATTAATGTAGTCAGTAATTTTGTGTATTTATTTTCTTCCAAGTTTTTACTCAAATTCCAGTTAGTTAACATATAGTGTTATATTAGTTTCAGGTATGGAATTCACTGATTCAGCACTTACATGTAATACCCAGTGCTCATCACAAGTACCCTCCTTAATCCCCATCACCTATTTCACCTATCCCCCTGCCCAGCTCCCTTCTAGTAACCATCAGTTTGTTCTCTAGATTTAAGAGTCTGTTTCTTGCTTTTCCTGTTTTCCCCTCTATGTTCATCTGTTTTGTTTCTTAAATTCCACATATGAGTGAAACCATATGGTATTTGTCTTTCTTTGACTTCTTTTACTTAGCTTAATACACTTCAGCTCCATCTACGTTGTTGCAAATGACAAGAGTAATTTGATGGCTGAGTAATATTCCATTGTATATATACATCACATTTTCTTTATCCATTCATCAGTTTTTTTAAAATTTTTTTTTAATTTTTATTTATTTATGATAGTCACAGAGAGAGAGAGAGAGAGAGGCAGAGACACAGGCAGAGGGAGAAACAGGCTCCATGCACCGGGAGCCTGACGTGGGATTCGATCCTGGGTCTCCAGGATCGCGCCCTGGGTCAAAGGCAGGCGCCAAACCGCTGCGCCACCCAGGGATCCCCCCATTCATCAATTGATGAACATTTGGGCTCTTTCCATAATTTGGCTGTTGTTGATAATGCTGCTATAAACATAGAAGTGCATGTATTCCCTTTATATTAATATTTTTATATCCTTTGGATAAATACCTAAGTAGCACACTTGCTGGATCATAGAGTAATTCTATTTTTAACTTTTTGAGGAACTGCCATACTCTTTTCCAAAGTGGCTGCACCAATTTGCACTCCGACCAACAGGGTGAGAAAATTCCCCTTCCCTTGAATCCTCAGGGACATCCGTTGGCCCCTGTGTCATTAATTTTAGCTCTTCTGATTGGTGTGAGATGATATCTCATTGTAGTTTTGATTTGTATTTCCCTGATGGTCAGTGATGTTGGGCACTTTTTCATGTGTCTATTGGCCATTTGTACATCTTTGAAGAAATGTCTAGTCATATCTTCTGCCCATTTTTTAACTGGATTGTTTGTTTTTTGGGTGTTGAGTTTTATAAGTTCTTTTTGTATTTTGGATATTAACCCTTTATCAGATATGTCATTTGCAAATATCTTCTCCCAATCTGTAGTCTGCCTTTTAGTTTTGTTGATTGTTTCCTCCGCTGTGCAGAAGCTTTTTATTTTGATGATGTCTCAATGGTTTTTGTTTTTGTTTCCCTTGCCTCAGGAGACTCATCTAGAAAGAAGTTGCTATGGCCAAGGTCAAAGAAGTTACTGTCTACATTCTCCTCTAGGATTTTAATGGTTTCCCACCTCATATTTATATCTTTAATCCATTTTGAATTTATTTTTGTGTATGGTGTAAGAAAGTGGCCCAGTTTCATTCTTCTGCATGTGGCTGTCTAGTTTTCCCAACACTATTTGTTGAAGAGATTGTCATTTTTCCATTAGATACTCTTTCCTACTTTATCAAAGATTAATTGACCATATAGTTGTGGGTCCATTTCTGGGATTTCTTTTTTGTTCAGTTGTGCCTGGTTTTGTACCAGTACTATACTGTCTTGATCACTACAGCTTTATAATATAATTTGAAGTCCAGAATTGTGATGCCTTCAGCTTTGCTTTGCTTTGCTTTCTTTTAAGATTGCTTTGGTTATCTGAGTCTTTTATGGTTCCACACAAATTTAGGATTGTTTGTTCTAGCTCTGTGAAAAATGCTATTGGTATGAATATAGGGATTGCATTAAATGTGTAGATTGCTTTGGATAGCATAGATATTTTAACATATTTGTTCTTTCAATCCATGAGTATGGAATTTTTTTCCCATTTCTTTGTGTCCTCTTCAATTTCTTTCATCAGTGTTTTATAATTTTCAGAGTACAGGTCTTTTACAAACTCTTTAGTTCAGTGTATCCCTAAGTGTATTGTTTTTGGTGCAAGTGTAAATGGGATAGATTCCTTGATTTCTCTTTCTGCTGCTTCATTATTGGTGTATGGAAATACAACAGACTTCTATGCATCAGTTTTATATCCTGTCAGTTTGCTGAATTTAGGTATTATTTCTAACAGTTTTTTTGGTGGAATCTTTCAGGTTTTCTACAGAGTATTGTGTCATCAGCAAATAGTGAAAGTTTGATTTCTTCCTTGCTGATTTGTGTGCCTTTTATTTCTTTTTGTTATCTAACTGCTGCAGCTAAGACTTCTAGTACTATGTTACACACTCACTATGAGAGTGGACATCCCTGTCTTGTCCTGACTATAGAGGAAAAGCTCTCAGTTTTTCCTTTTTGAGGATGATATTAGCTGTGGCTTTTTCGTATATGGCCTTTATTATCTTGGGGCATGCTCCTTCTAACTCTACTTTGTTGAGGGTTTTTGTCACGAATAGATGTTATACTTGGTCAAATGCTTTTTCTGAATCTATTGAAAGGATTGTATGGTTCTAATCCTTCATTAATGTGGTATATCACATTGATTAATTTGCAAATATTGACCCACCCTTGCATCCAAAGTATAAATTCTACTTGATTGTGGTGAATGAGTCTTATAATGTACTGTTGAAGTTGATTTGATAGCATTTTATTTTAGATAGAATTTTTGTGTTTATGTTCATCAGGGATATTGACTTGTGGTTTTCTTTTTTCGTGCAGTCTTTGTCTCATTTTGGTATCAGGATAATGTTGACCTCATAGAATGAATTTGGAAGCCTTCCTTCCATTTCTATTTCTTGGAATAGTTTGAGAGGAATAGATATAAGCTGTTCTTTAATTGTTTGGTAGAATTTACTCATGAAGCCATCTGACTCTGGACTTTTGTTGATTGGGAGATTTTTGGTTCAAATTTTCTATTTCTTTCTGTTTTGGTGTTTATATATTTCTAAGAATTTATTCATTTCTGCAATATTGTCCAATCTGTTGGCATGTGGTTTATTATAATATTCTCTTGTATTTCTGTGGTGTTGGTTTTGATTTCTCCTCTTTCATTTGTGACTTTTTTTATTTGGGTCATTTGTCTTTTCTTTTTGAGAAGTTTGGCTGAAGGTTTGTCAATGTTATTTTCAAAGAACCAGCTCCTGGTTTCGTTGATCTGTTCCATTATTTTTTAGTTTCTATATCATTTATTTCAGCTTTAACTTTTATTATTTCCCTTCCTCTGCTGGCTTTAGGCTTTTTTTTCTAGCTTCTTTAGGTACAAGATTACGTTGTTTATTTGAGATTTTTCTTGCTTCTTGAAGTAGGCCTGTATTGCTATATTCTTTCCTCTTATGGCTTTTGCTGCATCTCAAAGATTTTGAACTGCTGTGTTTTCATTTTCACTTGTTTTCATGTATTTTTAAATTTCTTCTTTGATTTCCTGGTTGAACCATTCATTGTTCAGTAGTGTATTTATGGTCTTTCCAAAGTTTTTCTTGTTGTTGACTTCAAGTTTTATAGTGTTGTGATTGGAAAATATGCATAGTATGATATTAATCTTTTTGTACCTGATGAGGTCTGATTTGTGACTTAGTATGTTACCTAGTATGTTCCATATGTATTTGAAGAGAATGTGTATTCTGCTTCTTTAGGATGGAATGTTCTGAATATATATGTTGAGTCCATGTGGTCCAGTGTGTCATTCAAAGCCATTGTTTCCTTGTTGACTTTCTGCTTAGATGATCTATTAATATAAGTGGGGTGTCCCCACTATTACTGTATTATTATCAGTTAGTTTCTTTATGTTTATTCTTAATTGTTTTATATATTTGAGTGCTCCCATGTTGGGGGCATAAATATTTATAATTATTAGATCTTCTTGTTGGATCATCCCTTTTTTTATGATATAGTGCCCTTCTTCATTTCTTGTTATAGTCTTTGGTTTAAGATCTAGTTTGTCTAATATAGGTATTGTTACTCTGGCATTAATATAGTTAGTAATTTTAATTTTATGACCAAAAGTAAATTAAACTAGATATCAATAACTGAAAGTTATTCTATATGTTGGCAAATTGAACACCAATAGAAAATAAAATTTATTAAAAAAATAATTGAAAGTGTTTTTTAATTCCCAAATATTTATAAATAATACAATACATTTAGAATAAAAAAATTACAAAATACTTTGAACTGAATGATAACAAAAAAAGCATCAAAACTCATGTTATGAAGTTAAAGTGGTGTTTTGAAGAAAGTTAAATGCTTATACTAAAAAGGAAGAAATGTGACAAATAGTTAACCTCAGTTTCTACTTTAAAACCTAGAAAAAGTGATGCCTGGGTGGCTCAGTGGTTGAGTGTCTGCCTTCGGCCCAAGGTGTGGTCCCAGAGTCCCAGGATCAAGTCCAACATTGGGCTTCCTGCAAGGAGCCTGCTTCCCCCTCTGCCTATGTCTCTGCCTTCTTTCTGTGTCTCTCAGGAATAAATAAATAAAATCTTTTTAAAAATAAAGTAAAATAAAATAAAATAAAAAGCTAGAAAAAGAAGAGCAAATAAAACCCAAAGTAAAGAGAAGAAAGGAAGTGATAAAGCTAATATTGGAAATCAATAAAATAGAAAATGTACACATACTAGAGAAAAATAGTTGTAACCAAAAATAGCTTCTGTGAAAAGCTTAATGAAATTGGTAAAACTCTGGAAATGTTGATCAAGAAGAATAAGACACAAATTATGAATGTTAGGAATAAGTACTCCTACGGACATTAAGAGGATAGTAAGGAGGAGCACCTGAGTAGCTCAGTCAGTTTAGCATCTAACTCTTAGTTTTGGCTCAGATAATGATCTCAGGGTCAAAGAATTGAGCTCTACATTCAGGCTCTGTGCTCAGTGGATAGTCTGCTTGAGATTCTCTCCCTCTCCCTCTCTCTCCTCCATCCAGCTTTTTTTTTTTTTCTGAAATAAATAAATGAATCTTTAAAAATAAAATGGAGGATAGTAAGGGAATATCATGAAAAATATTATACAAATAAATTAAACATAGGTGAAATGCACAAATTACTTGCAAAACACAAATTAACAAAATATACATAAGAAGAAATAACAAATCTGAATAACTCTATTTAAGTTAAAGAAGTTGAATTTGTAATCTGAAATATCTGAACAATGCATCCAGTCCTGGATGACTTTACATAATTCTGCTAGACATTTAAGGAAGAAATAATACCAATCTATCACAAACTCTTTTAGAAAATAAGGAAATAGGGGATCCCTGGGTGGCGCAGCGGTTTGGTGCCTGCCTTTGGCCCAGGGCGTGATCCTGGAGACCCGGGATCGAATCCCACATCAGGCTCCCAGTGCATGGAGCCTGCTTCTCCCTCCACCTGTGTCTCTGCCTCTCTCTCTCTCTCTGTGACTATCATAAATAAATAAAAATTAAAAAAAAAAAAAGATTAGAAATCTGGAACAGGAATCTTTAAAAAAAAAAAAAAGAAAAGAAAATAAGGAAATAAATGAATATTTTCTGCTTCATTTAATGAGACCAGCATCACCTGATAAAAAGTAACCAGAAAAAAAAGAAAGGAAATAAAACTATAAACCAATACCTCTCATGAACATCAATGCAACAATCCTCAAAAATGTTTTATGTCAAGTTAAAGGCAGGCATGGGATTAATTCAGAAACTGAAATTTGGTTTAGCTTTTCATTAACATAAGTGTAATTAACTATTCTATCAGAATAAAGATAAAAATATGATTATCCAAATAGATATAGAAAAAAAGCATTCAATACAATTCAATACCCAATGATGATTAGGTAGAAATAGAAGGGTATTTTCTCAATTTATAGTGTCTGCAACAAAATTACACACCTAACATTAGGCTTACTAGTGAAAAATTAAGTGATCTTCCATCTCCTCCTAAAATCAGAAACATGGCAAATATAATTATGTTCATCATATCTATTAAACATTGTACTAAATGCAGCCTATGTAATAAGATAAGAATAAGGAAAAAATATATAATTTGAAACAAAAAAAGTAAAACTGTCTTTGTTTTCAGGTAATAGGATCATGTATACAGAAAATTTTAATGAATCTACAAAACAAAGCTTTTATAACTAATGGATGCATTTAGAAAGATTGAAGTTTATAGCACTGACACAAAAAAATGTACTATGTACTAGCAAAAAAGGCTATGTACTAGCAATAAACACTTAAAAATTAAAAGCAATATGACTCACAATATCATCAAAAAACCCCAAAATCTTTAGAGAAAAACATTTAAAAATATGTGCATGTTATGTATACTGAAAGCTATGAAATATTGCTGAGAGAAATTACACATAAAGAAATGTAGAGATATGCCATGTTTCTGTATTGGATGATCCCATATTGTTAAACTGTCTTTTCTTCACAAATTGGTCTCTGGTTTCAATGGTAAGCTAATTAACATTCCAGAAGGCTTTTTTTGTAGAAATTGACAAGTCGACTCTAAAACCTATATGGTCATGCAAAAGATCTAAAATAGCCAAAATTATTCTGAGTAAAGGAAAAAAGAGAATTTACTATAAAGCTATAGCAATTAAGACTGTGATATTGGCATAAGGACTATACACACACACACACACACACACACACGGAATAATAGTAATAATAATAATAATAATAATAATAATAATGTGTGTGTGTGTGTGTGTGTGTGTACCCAGAAATAGACCCACCTATACTTGAGCCAATACCAAATTGATTTGGGGGTTTTCTGAGTTAGGCTGTATATTATAACCAACCCATCTTTAATGTGTTCCCCAGACATTACCAATTTTCTTGAGTTTAGTCCATAGTAGAGCCTTTAAAAAATATAATAAGAAAAATAAACACTTGCTCCATATTTTTTACCAACAACATTCTCTAACAATATACTCATTAACATTTCTCCCTAGAAACACAAATATAACAGGGGAAAAAATGCAGAGTTTGGAGAACATTCCATTTTTGTGGAAGCAAAGTGTTGGAGGTCCAAGTCATGTGTTTTGTACTGACACTTTGCTCTGAATTGCACCTAAAATGCCAATGAGAAAGTGATGAACTTTATACATTCTGTGGGTCACTCTGTCAGTCTGTCAGCCTCATGAGCTTTGATATGATTTCCTTCAGTGTTTGCAATCCATTCAGTTAGGTCTGTTTTCACTTTCCCATTGGCAGTTTTCTATCCTGAGTCACATTGACCTCTGTCTGCCCTGAAATAAGGAGGGGGCCAGCTTGGCTGTTTGGGCGCCTGCTGTGAACATGTGGAGAGGAAGTAGTGACATACTTCAGAAGGCCCAGTTTGCAATGTTCCTAAAGCATTTCCTATATGCAAGAGGTCACCCACCAATATCTTTGCATTCTGTCTTCCTTAGGCCATCATTTTATCTTACTATTAGAAAGAGTACAAAGAAATGTTCCTGCATAGAGCCTGAATCATCAGCAGGTTTTGTGACACTTTCTTAGACTTTTAGAGTATAGGTTCAGGAAAAGAGTTCATAGCATGGCATTTGACCAAATTCTTTATGCTATAGATCTAATGACCAGTTCCACTATGTTCTATAAAATATCAATATCTCATTATCTTATATATTTGTCCCTCCCTCTGGCCACACCCTCTGAATAATTTAGCTAGGTCACCAGCTGTTCTAACTATGCTGTCAAACCTCCATGGCTTAAATAAACAAAGGCCTTTTTTTCCCCTTTAAAAAATGAGTTTTGGATGGGGGATAACAGAGTGTTAAAGTTAGTTAAATCATTAAACTTATTTGTCTCTTTATTCGTACCGTTTGAAGAAAGAAAAGGAAGTTGGTTCATCTTAGCATTTGAATTCACAAAATCACAACTATTCTCATCTTTAACAAATGATTCCCAAGCAAAATTCTGCCTTCTTTTGAAGGTTCATACTTTTGCACAGAGGCCAGCCAACAAGCAGCTGACTAGGAGGGAGATTTCCAAAAGAGCAATCTCTGCCCAGCTCACAGGAAACAGCCTGTGAAGTGTTTCCAGACCAAGACTTCCAAAGAAGATCTTTGCCAGCTAGTTGTGGTCCTCTGGTGTCCAGGATTTTCAAGGTCTTTCCCTCACAGCTGCCTAAATGCACAATGGAACTTCTGAATATTCCAGGGGCAGGTTTAAGCATACACAAGATGGGGTATGGAAGAGAAAAAAGGAGAAAAGGGGAAAACATAAAACAATGTAAAAGCAGAGAAAATTCCAGATTAACTGGAAAGTGTTGCATAGTTGTGAACAGTTTACATTGGGAACTGTAAATAAAGCATATTAGCTTTATATAAATGCATAAAGCAACATTAGCTGTATTTGAGACACATTTAGGTGACAAATGGAGCATAAGTCAGGGAGCCTGAAGGTTAATCCTGCAGTGCAATCAATGTAGGCTGGAGTCTTTAGATGGAGGTTGTATTTTTATGGGTCTGAGGTAAACATCAAAGGGAAATAATACAGATAAAAGAAGCATTATAGAAAAAAGAATTCAAAGTGCTTAAGAGTTCATTTAGATATGGAGTTGGAAAGAAATGATTCAAAACAGATTTAAGTACTGGACAAACCCAACAGACAATGCTAGTTTAACTGGACTCTCTTCTTCTTTAGGTTTTGAAATATATAAATGAAAGTTTGTTAATATTTGCTGAGAAACCATATAAGTTTAATTGAGTTTCTACCAAATTAGTATCATCTAATGTAGACTATTATGCAATAATATTATATGATAGTTAACATTTTCTAAGAATTTTTTGTTGTAAAAATATTAGTACCATTGCAGAAAGGGGGATAAGGACTATAGAGTTTTCCATTCTTGAATCAGCTGATATTTCTAATTCATTTACTATTGCTTTTCCCATTAATCTGCATATGTACTTATTCCTCCCATTATTCAGTTTAGATCCTGTAACCATTACTATAATCATTACTCTTTATACACTCTTAATTCTGCTGTTGTTCTCTCCCATCGTCGTACTCACAAACCCCAATCTTAGTTAAATCCAACTGTCTACAGTCTCTGTGCCTGTGGATGAACAGTTAGTTTGGGATGACTGGAGGAAAACACAGAACCATGCTACAATTCCCAAGTACTTGATGGCAATACTACAGATTCCCCTACTCAGTTCATTTCTTACTCTCCAAGATCACTTTTTATATCTTCTCTTCTCCAACCTCCAAATTCCTTCTCCTCCAAATCACTCTGATGCCTGTTCTCTGTTTTCTTTTTTTTTTTTTTTTTTTTTTTTTTTTTTAAATTTTTATTTATTTATGATAGTCACAGAGAGATAGAGAGAGGCAGAGACACAGGCAGAGGGAGAAGCAGGCTCCATACACCGGGAGCCCGACGTGGGATTCGATCCCGGGTCTCCAGGATCGCGCCCTGGGCCAAAGGCAGGCGCCAAACCGCTGCGCCACCCAAGCAGAATAGGCCTTGCTCATGTTTTTACTACCAATTATAAAACTCTCTGCCTCTATTCTGGCACATTCACCATCCCTCCTACTACAGTGGATGAATTGTCCATGCTCGAATCTATGGCTCATATATTACTTGTACACTTGATGTTATTCTTCTATCAAGGACTTTGCTCCTGGAGTTATTCCTTCTTGCCTCCATACTATTGCTTTTTTCTCTATATTATACTACTCTCAACAGCATAGACATGCTGTACTGTATCTCATATTTAACAAAGCAAACAAAAGTCAGTGTAGACAAATAAAACAAAAAACTCAGAAAGCTTGACCCCATCTGTCCTTTCAGCTACAGTCCTACTTTTCTGTTTCGCTGTCTGAGCTACAAGAACTGGTTGTTTATTCTTTGTTTTTTTAATTTTTTAATTTTTGAAAAAAAAAATTTTTTTTAATTTTTGATAGTCACACACAGAGAGAGAGAGAGGCAGAGACACAGGCAGAGGGAGAAGCAGGCTCCATGCACCGGGAGCCCGACGTGGGACTCGAATCCCAGGTCTCCAGGATCGCACCCTGGGCCAAAGGCAGGTGCTAAACCGCTGCGCCACCCAGGGATCCCCTATTCTTTGTTTTTAATTTCTCACTTCAAATCTCAACTCATTTTAATTAGAACTTTATTTTCAATAGAAATCTCATTTTTCAGGATCAATAAAAAAAATGAACACCGTGTTGCAGAACCCAATGGTTTAGTCCCAGTCGTCTTAATTGAATTCTTAGTAGCATTTAATAAAATTGATCATTACTTTGGGAACATGTCTTAAAATAGTTTCCTCCCTTGATTTCTGGAATACTATACTGCATCCCTACCTTCCTAACTGCACTATCTTTTCTGTGGGATCCTATTGGCTTAGTGCTTCTAATACTCAGTCATCAGAAATCTTGATCTGAACTCTCTACCTGGTAATCTCATCTAGCTCCCTGCTACCCAGATTACTCCCGCATTTCTATCCCTAGCTGATCACTCCTGTGAGTCTTGGTCTAAGATATGTAACTGACTATGTGACATCTCCATCTGAATGGATATTGAACACCTTCACCTTAACATTTTCAAAAACAAATTCTCTTTATTTCATCTCCCCAAGCATGTTTTTCCCATTTTCCTCATCCCCGGAAATAATTCTGCATTTACCCTGCTGCTCAGACCCAAAATTTGGGATTCAGCCTTTCTCTCACACCTAACTTGTCAGCAAATCCTGCCAATATATCCTAATCCATTTTCTCTTACCATCTCTATAATTACCTCTAGAAGTCAGTTTTTCATTGAGCTGTAAGCAAAATATTCTAAGGAATTCTGGCTGATTGTAAGATGTTATATTTTTCTAATTTTCTTTGGAAGACTGTATATATCTATTTATTTTAGTCTCATTTCTGTTTTGGAGTTAAATGATATCTCCAAAGGGTATCACAAGTGAAAATTTAAATTTTAAAACAATTAAGAGCACATTTTAGCTAATCAGGGCTTTTAGTTGTCAGGAGGAGGTTAAAAAAGCTTCCCCACCGCATGTTAAGGACCCAAATCAATCCATGGAATGATCAATGCTCATGAGTATTTTAGTGCTTAGTAACTAATAATGTTTGGTAGCAAAATGGTCATAAGCCACATGGTGAGAGATTCATATGCCAAGTGCCAGAGGTTCTAGTTCTGTTTTTGCCAAGAAGGCAAGTCACTTAACCTCTGTATGTTTTTTCTTCTATGCACTGGGTACAGCAACTGCCCTTTATTACACAGAGCTCTTGTGCAGATAGAAGATGAACATGTGTAGAAATAGGAATGAAGGAAAGGAGGACATTTTAGAAAAGGAAAGAAGACATTTTAAAACCTCAATTTCCTGAAGCACAGCTAGCAGTTGCCAGCTATTTATTTATTTACATTATTTTTTACTTCTTTCTTTTTAAAAAATTTATAATAAATATGAAAAACTATATTAGAATGAAATAAACTTAAATTGAAAAAGAAATCTTCAATCATTTAGTAGTCTTTCTGCATTCTACTTCATGATATCAATACTAATACTAATTTTACATTCACAGAGCATTTCTGCTTTCGGCCAGGTACTGTGCTGAGTGTTCTTACAAAACTTCTTGTGGCAAGTGAGAAATATATTTCTTTGAAAGCACCTTTAGTTATAACATTTATGTTGTCAAAGAGACTCCCCTAACAACAATGAAAATTGATGCCCAGCATGATATTTATAGATATTTTTAGCAGCAAAGGGTTGAAGCAAAATGGACTAATTGGTGAACTCTTGGTTAAAAGAAAAAACTTAAAAAAAAAAAAAAATATATATATATATATATAATTATGCCCTAAGAATTCTGGTTAGTTGAGATTCAGGAGATTTTAGTTTTACATCTGCATTAGTCTGTATAGATAATCTGGAAATTTCCAGACCATGAAGTACTCTTAGCTGAGGGTGTGTTATTATTGATGTTTCACAGGCTTTTTTGTCACATTTAAACATTGTGATTTAATTAATTGGCCAGCATTCAGATTACAGCATCATTGAATAGATGTCTCATCCAATGCCTCTGATAGCCTGCTGGACTTCCTTCTAGCCTGGAGAGAGAGATGCCTTTGAATCCAGTGTTAACTCTCAATGCAGTCAGTTGTAACCCAGGTTGTAGACTAACACAAGGTAAAGAGAATGTGTATTTTTCTTTCTCTACTGGGTAAGAAAAATCTAGAACTTTAGAACGTTACTAAGTTCAAATCCCAGTCTGCCATTAACTGTGTAACTTTATATTCTCTGTGCCTCAGTTTCTTTATCTGTAAAAATAGGTGTTATAATAGTTTCTCCATCATGGGTTGTTATAAGAATTAAATTAGTTAATATTTGCAAACCCTTTCTGGGAGATGAATGCCACATAGTACACACCACATTATAATTATAATCATCATCACTATTACAGCATTCAAACCATGATAGACTGCACAGTATGCTTGTCCTAGAACCGAATTCTAGGAGAAACTTTACCCATGGAACTTACATATGGATGTGGTAGAGGCTGTTGTAGCCCTGATTACATCTCAGGAATTGTTTTTACTGCTTTGATGTTCCCCACTTGTCACTGTTTTGGTGTTGCTGCTACTGATCTTTTCTGGAGGGCTATTCATGGGCAACAGAACCCATCACTCCTAGGTGACCTGAGAGTTACATGCCTCTCTCTTGGAATGGCCTATATCCAGTGACTGACAGATACAAGGCTATAAAAGTCTAACCCCCTTGTTTCTAGGCAGAACAAACTGATATAATTTATGTTTCAGATCTCCACGTAGAATCAGGCTGAGACTAGATTATATCTGCAATCAACTCCTTGCTAATTTGCTTGCTTTACTTGGCTAGCCTGCCTCACTCCCATGTAGGATTTTCCTGAGCATATTCTCTCAGTAAATCACTTGAACACAATCCTCATCTCACATTCTTCTTCTAAGGAACCCAACCTACAAGAATAGATAACTTGATAGACACTATTTTTATTTGTGATTTTGTGTAAGATCTTTTATTGAAATGTAAAATCTAGTATTAATTCTTAATAAAATGTGTAGTTTGTGATACTAGCTTCTTTTTTTTTTTTTAAGATTTTATTTATTTATTCATGAGAGACACAAAGAGGCAGAGGGAGGAGCAGGCTCCATGCAGGGAGCCCAACGTGGGACTCGATCCCGAATCTCCAAGATCACACCCCAGGCTGTGGGCAGCACTAAACCGCTAAGCCACCAGGGCTGCCCACTAGCTTCTTTTTAATTCTCATAGTTATCTCAAACATGGTTATATTTATTTCCCCCCTTATTGTTGAATTTAAAACTTTTTTCAAATATGTAAAACAGTAACATGTCTCAAAATCCCAAACCAGATAAAAATGAATATTTGAAGAAGTTACATTTACTTCTTTATCTTTCCATTTCATTTCCATATAGTTCATGTGGATACCCAATTTCACTGATGTCTTGTTTAACCTTTTTTTTAGAACCAGTTTCCTATTTTTTTATTTGGTTTTGGCCTTGCATCTATTTGTTGAGTTCTTTTTTTTTTTTTTTTTTAAAGAATTTTATTTTTTACTTATGATAGTCACAGAGAGAGAGAGAGAGGCAGAAACACAGGCAGAGGGAGGAGAAGCAGGCTCCATGCACCGGGAGCCCGACGTGGGAATCGATCCCGGGTCTCCAGGATCGTGCCCTGGGCCAAAGGAAGGCGCCAAACCACTGCGCCACCCAGGGATCCCCTATTTGTTGAGTTCTTAATTTTAGTTATCATATTTTAAATTTTCAGTGTTTCAATGGATATTTTTAAAGATTTTAGATAGAAGATTCTATGTCTTGGCTGAAATTTTTCATCTTCACCTTTATTTTCTTGAATATATTAATCATAAAGTCCCTACATAATAACTTAAAATCTGGATACTGTAGATCTTTTCCCTAGTTTTCATTCATTTAGTCTTGTCATTTGGTATGCCCAAAGTGATGAAAGACATCAAATCAGAGATTCAAGAAACACTAATAAACTCTGAGTAGTATAAATAAATAGAAAATCACAGTTAAGCACATCAGAGTGTCAAGCTGCTGAAAAACAAAGAAGTTTTGATTGAATGCAGGACCTTGCTTATTTTTAAAAAATCATTTAACAATCAGATTCTTTTTCTAAAGAGAATTTACTAAAGAGAATTTTTCTTAGGAGATTTTGTTTCTGGCATGTAGTTTACCTAGAGGCAAGTTAGCATGATCCAATCAGGGACTAAGGGGCTCCAAGGCCCTATGTCAGGTTTTTTTTTTTTTTTTCTTTTTTTTTTTAGGGCTGATCTCTTTCTGGTTGGCTCGTTCTTAGAACCTAGTCTTCTGGGGTTTCAAATGAAATCCTTGAATGTTTACCAAAGTTCCATCGTGGCAAGATTTGAACTCTAACACTGCATCACTAAAACTAAGACTGCCAAAGACTCTACTCAGTTTTTCAATCTCTCATCCTTGGGAGAAAAAAGGGGTCAAATACTTTGGTTAACCTCTTGGTGCTTCCTTCTATGTAATATTTTGACTCCTTAAGTCTTGATAGTAGTAGTAGTTCTCTAATGCCTTCACACATTAAAAAAAAAAAAAAAAAAGACTGTGCCCACTTTTTCTAGCTATTCTCCCCAGGAAGGTTAGTCTTTCATAAGATAGTCCACCAAGACCATAATGAGAACCCTTTAGATACAATATTTTAATGATATGAATTATTTCTAGATTTAATATTATACTCAATATTATTCCAATTAATATTGCACTAAGAATTTTATTTTCTTTATTTTTTTATTTTATTGTGGGAGAATCAAAGGAAGTGTTACAACATGATACTGGGAATCATCTAGACTAAACATCTGAGAATTGATATGAAAAAATTTTTAAAGGGGACAGTAACAAATTTGGGGTGGGGTATATCTAATCCTGCCATAGCTTAAAAATTAAAAAATAATTAGATGAAGTTAGGAAAGTTGAAGCAGTTTGATACTAGAGATTGAATAGGTGGATTAATGGACAGAAGAGAATCCAGAAATAAATCTAAAATAAACATAGAAATTCTAATCATATGTATTTCTCTGTATATTTTCTGTTGGTTCTGTTTCTCTGGAGAACCCTAACTAATATGGATTTTGTTATCAGGAAGTGGCATGCTTCATGTAAAAATGTGGAAGTGGCTTTGGAACTGGGTAACCTCAAAGAGTTTGAGCTATACATTAGGGAAAAAAACCCTTCATTGTCTTGAAGAGACTGTTGGGAGAAATATGAATGATAAGGGTGCTTTTGGTGAAGTCTCTGATGGAAATGAGGAATATGTTAGGGGAGTAAAGGGAGTCTTTGTTGTAGGGTGGCAAAAAACTTGCTGAATTCTGTTCTAATGTTTTCTGGTAGGTCGAACTTGTAAGTGATTAAAACGGATATTTAACGGGCAAGATTTGTAAGCCAATCTTGAAGATGCTGCCTACTTTCTCCTTGCTGTTTATATTAAAATTGAGAGAAGAGAAGTAATTTGAGAAAGGAATTGTTATGCAAAATGTAACCAAAACTTCCCCCTACATTCTTAAGGATCTCAGTGTATTTCCCTTGAACGTCCAGAGGTTGGACAAATCATGGGAAGGGAACAGGCCAGCTCCACAATTTGAGAAGCGGCAGGACAGGGGCTATGATGCATTCAGGAGATGGGTATATCCTCCACTTTGTCGTCACTGCTGGTCCATACCCTGTGCTCCTTGAATTCCTTCAATTGTAGGTGCTTTAGGCAGCACTGTCTTTTTCCATTTGAAACTTCTGTCTTGTCCCATCTGGAATTCCCGGAACTCTCTGCTCCTTGTCTTTGTCATGGAACAGGCAGTTCAGAGTGCTAAGAGTAGGGCTGTGGACTGCAAACTAGGTTGGTAAGCAGGAGTGTATCATGAAGTCTCCAGGAATGATAAAGGGATTAGGGGCTCAACAGAGGGTTAGGGCAGGGAGCGGGGTAAGGGCCCCTGTGGAAAGGTAGGCTCACCCCTGCAATTACCAGCACACCTGAAGGCCTGACCCCAGCCACAGAAGACAGGGGCTGTCTTGGGTCAGGTGAACTCATCTAGAGCAGAGGTGTGCACCTGTCCAGATCCCCCCAAATTCTTCCTGACCTAGGTTTCCTCAAGAGATGTTTCCTTTTCACTGACCAGGAGAATTTGAGTACCCAATACAAATAGGTGTGCATGAAAGGATGCAAACCTATTTTCTTTCCAGGTAAACTTTTCCTCTAACCCAACCAGCAGGAAATGGGATCTTGAGTTATGATGCCAGGACCCATCACCCTGAGCCTGGGCCCTGGGAAGCTGCTGTGCTGACAGGAGCATGGGGTGGAGAGGGGAGAGAAAGAGTCTGCTCTGTATCCTACTGGCAATAACTCAGGAGAGCCCTGCTGTGTGAGTCAGTACTGGTGGGTAGTGTGGCCCACCCATTTACCACTGGACACTAAATAGCAAAGGTTTTGAGTTTAGTGGTTTTGTGCTTAATTTTTCTTGACAATTTCTCTTGACAAACCCTTAGCATGATAGCATAGTGACTCCACAGGTTGTTCTTGTGGTAAACAGAAAATAAATAGAAATTTCTATCCCCCCCACCATTCCCCTAATATAGAACTGGAACCTGAAGAATCTAATTACCACTACTACTTTAGGTTCTTCTACCTTGATGCATACTGAGGCACCAGCAGTTTCATTGACCACTATTTTTGTACCTCAGTGCAAGTGTCAACACAGTCAAGAAGGTAAATGACCTTTTAGTATTATCATGAAAATAGTTTTGACCTAAATGAGTCCTGGAGAGCCCCTGAAGTGTGTGGGACCACATTCTGTGAACTGCGACACTAGAATGCCAATTAAAACTAGGTAGTAGACACAACTATACCACATTGTCTAAAAAGAAGTATTCAGAAGTAAATAGCAGACCATGTATTTGATTAAATAAGTAGAAAATTATACCATATTCAAAGCTTAACTTTCATGAACACCTGAAAATGCACACAGTTGCAAAATTTGTATATAGACTCCTTGAAATGATCTGCAGATCCCAGGTTAAAAGCCTGTCAGTGGGTACTGTGCATTATTCTTTAAAATTTTTGTTGTCTCTTCAATGCCATTTCAACTTATCCCACTCTGCCTCTGTCTAGAATTTCAAATCCCAGTGTTTCGTAAAGGCTGCTAAAAACACTTGCAACTCTTTTTGTTGAATCAGCTTTACGCAAGGAGGTTCAGATTTCTTTTGTGTTCTCCCACTTTTCTCCTTCCTTTTTACTTAGCCATGATGCTATCTTTCTTTACTGTCATAAATTATTGAAAAGAGTAATTCCCCACTGCCACAAGTCATAACAATGCCTCTTGCCAACATTTAACACTAATCCTTAAATTTCATTTCTTTCAGTTACTTACCTTTTCATCTCAATACCTAAATCTACTCCATCAGGGTTAAAACTAGCAAACAACAAGTCTACATTTAGCCTCAGGCATAACTGTAAGTCAAGAAAATGCATTTTTCTAAAAAAAGTCAGTAATAGCATAAGGCATAAGCATGTGCATAAGAAAGCATTAGAGAAAGTATATGCATGAAAGTTCATGGCCATGCATCATGCCAATAAGTAACATATTTCTTCTTTAAAATAAAGTTAATCTTTATAAATATTGGGCAGCTATTTGGGTTCTGTTTACAATGCTATATTATTTATTCTCTACTGTTTTCTTAAAACAGAAAACATCTTAAAAAGAAAGAAAACAAAGCAAACATACTTGCCTTTTTATTTTCTAGAAGTCTGGTGTTATAATCCAATTTAATAAGAACTTATTAGATACCTACTAGACCCAAGATCTATGCTAGGCTTTATATGAAATGAATAAAAGATGATTCCTGCTATCTCGGTGCATACAATTTGGAAAAGAATATATGTAAAAAAAAAAGTAAGTAACCTGAAATATGATAAATTCTAATAAAAGTGTAAAGTTCTTAGAAACATAAAGAGTATGATTAATTCTGTTTGGGGCATCACTAAAAAATTCATGGAGAAAATGGAATTTGAGCAAGACCTTGAAAATTGTATAAAATCACAGGTGATAGTGATAGGGAGGAAATTCTAGGTGAAAGTAATAGATATAGGGAAAGTGTTGGAGTGTTTCAGGAATGAAGAGTCTTTCACTTAAGAGCATTAGGTAAGGAAAAAATCAGAGAGTGAAAGGGGTGTTCTTGAGGGGAAGCCCTCCTCATCTGGCCTTGTCTTACCTTCTCAGCCTTATCTCCTATTGTGCTTCTCCTTGCTCTCTCACGTCAGCTACTTGGGTCCTCTCTCAGGTCCTTGAAATCAAAATGCACCTCTCGCCTTTGCCCACACTCTTTGCTATGTATCTTTGCCAAGATAAATCTTACCTGTTTTGCAGAACTTAGATCACTTCCATTCTTTTTTTTTTTTTCTTACTTCCTATCCTTAAGGAAGTCTTTCCTGATTCATCTGACTAGGTTAAATCCCTATTTTATACTCACTCATGGCATGCTGTCATTCTCCTTTATAATACTTAACTTTTAAAATGCAATTTTATAAGTATGTATGGTATTTTTATTACTGTCTGTCTTTTGCCAGACTAAGAGTTCCAAGAAGAAGGAATGGTGACCGCTTGTGTTTACCCTTTTATGTTGAGGTCGTAGCACAGTACCTGGCAGATTGCAAACAAAATGAATATTTGCTGAATGAGTGATGAATGAAGGTGGAAACAAATTAATAATACACAAAAAGGGAAGATAGCTACAGCAACACAGTTTGCCTGCTCCAACCAAAAAGATATGAATAGAAAAAACAATTCTAAAAAGTTGCTTTTGAGTTGTGAATTCAACTAAGTGTTTTTCAAGTGTTTACAACTGGTTTCCAGTGTTCCCTTGAAAAATTCGTATTTTGCAATTTTGAAACCTTGCTATGATGCAAGGAATTTGGATCAAAAAAATAATTGGTACCCTTGGGGAATAAAACTCTGTGGCATAATTTTAAGGTTTCACTTATTTTGAAGCAAGTTTAGAATCTCCTGATTTACAGGAAAACACAGGTCAAGCCTTTCACACCTACTGCAAAAGAGCACAGGGCAGGCACACCCTGGATGCTGAATATTTGTCAGCTGGAAACAAATGTAGCCAAAAAACTAGGTCCTTTGTCCACAAAATCACTTCTTGTTCTGCACTGTAAATGAGTCATTTAAGTGATGACAGGGTGAATAATCACAAAGCTTAGTTCATTTCTTATCAGAGAAAAAAATGACAAATTTGAAAAATGAACAGAATAATATTTGGTGTTTCAATAATAAGAGTTTCATTTGACCAAATTTCCCATAGATTCTGGAACATTCAGTGATAGGGGAATTATTTCTAAGTAGAGCAGAAATTGTAGCCTTGTTTTATTAATATTAATGGTACCAGAATAATCCATTGCATCTCCCCAGACAAGCCAGTTCCTCTTTTTCTAGAGGAAAAATCCTTCATCCTTCCTGTGTCTCTAGACTTTTAACCCAGCACACCCATACGACAAGCCTCAGGCTTATATAACAACCTACAGTAAACATGTGCTCCCCAGCTCAGAGATCTCCTAGTTTGCAAACTCAATATAATGTGTGCCAAGCATGGCCACTAGGGTCTCACAAACACTCCCTCCCTTTCCTTTTGTCTTCCTAATTGAGCCCCTCGACAACTCTTAATTCGTGACCTGCTTGAATTTTTACCCAACCATTTTGTCACCATCAGATTGGGTAACATTGCCTCTCAGCTATGTACTCCCTGTCCCCCATCATGAAGTGCAGAACTGCATGCAGCCCAAGCCTGAAGACCAGGCTTGTGCAACCAGAAAGATATTGCTCCTACCCAATATTCCAATTTGCCTTGGTGTAATCCAAGACCTAGAAAAATATGATTAAGAGTGTCCTGGTTGGTCTATGCCATGGCCATGCCACCTAAGAAGAAAGAAGGAACAGAAAGGCACTCCAGCTCTTAAGAATCACTTGATTATGGAAGCCAAGAATGCAAAAGAAACAGCGGGGAACATCCAAGGGCTGCTCTTCCACAATTTTAGGAAAGAAATGTTTTGAAAATGTGTATCAAAGCAAGCATAATTACCCATTTAGTGCACCTAGGTCCCACCCATTCATTTAGAGACTTATCAGTGGCACTGAACTGTGGTTATAAATGTGAATAGCCTGGATCTTTTTGAATAATACATGACTGGGCCCACCCAGAGAAATGAACCTAATTCTCTGAGGGTGGGGGTAAGTATACATATTTTGAAAAAAGTTCCCAGGCGATCTGGATGCCATCCCTGCTTAAATACTAGACTTGAATAAATCAGAGATATTGAATATTAATGTAATGCTTAGCTGGTCTCATTCATCTGCCTGGGAAAATAGTCTGGAATTTGTTTCCCAGTGGGAGAAAATGAAGATCTGTATCATTTGGATTGCTCTGTAAGGAACTAGGAAAAAAGGAGGAAAACTAGGCTTACCACTGGGATCCCCGGGACAGGGCCAGGCATTGGAAGGATAAGGTTCTAGGTCCATATATTTCTCTTGTGTGAGGGGATGGAATTGAAGAGGTGATGGGAGGCAAGGGAATGGCTAATAGTGTAATCCCAGTTTATAATACCTTCTAGATAGCAACAGTAAAGGTCATTTCAACAGTTTGGGTAGGACAGGGACTTACTTTATGATTTTGACAGTGGGGATTCTATAGCCATCGCTGGCAACAGCAACATTATAGTAACAGATATTTGGTTTCTCCATGGCTATTCCTGTCCACAAATCTTAGGGAAGCTAAAGTGGTAGTCACAGCTTCTCTACCAGGGGAGGTGTTATTGAGAAACAAGATTCTATGCTGGGGACTGAGGAACTGATGGACTGGAGTTGTGGAGTTGTTGCAAACTTTCCCAAGCAATTTAGTTTTCTTATTTTCTTCTTGGTAGACAAGAGTATATGCCAATAAAATTTGAGATGGTAGGGGTTACTCCCCCAATACTTTGTAATGAAAGTGTCAAATAATATTTTCCATACATATAGTATTTATTGGGCAAAAGTCATTAACAAAGCTAAAACAAATCTATTCTGTAAGTTTGATGAAGTTCCTTTTTTCTGTCCTTTAAGATGCTCAAGCATACCTGGTACCAGAGGTTTCCTGAGACAAACTCCCCAGTCTGTGCCCTCTAGTGGGCATGAGGCAAATAGATATCTCAATGCTATCTCCATATACTCCCTTTTTCCCTTCCTTCCACTCACTGTTACATCCCAGGAGCTGTTCTCATCCCCAGTAACTTTGCCTTGTTCCTGCTCTCTTCCTGGAAACTAGTAAAACAAGTTTAGAAGATGAACTTTTTCTTGTTTTCAAGAACATGTGCAAATGCTTTTGATATAATATTAAAGAATAAGAAAAATTTTATCAACAGTATGATGTCAACTACATGAAAGAAAGATTACATGGCAAAAAGACTAGAAGGAATAAAGACCTGAGGTTAACCGTGCAAACTGTATTTTTGGGGTGCTAGAATGACATATGATTTTCTCCTGCTTTTTCGTATTTTTTTTCCTGAAATTTGGAATTCCTCTATTTTAAAGTACCTTTAGTAGTCTAATAATCAGGAGAGAAAAACAATTTATCCAAAAGACTAAGATTGATGCACGAACACAGGTTGAAATACCATAATTTGCAATGCAGAGTTTCATTTAATGATATTCATGCTACAGAATAGTAAAAATTATAGCAAAATAAATTAACATTAATAATCCTTTCTGCTAAAAAAAATAATCCTTTCTGCTAAGTACATTTATGTAGATTTCTAAAGATTTTTTTCATTTGGTGTTCTTACCAAATAAATAAAAAGAGGAATTTGCAATCCTGATTTTTACAAGTATTAAAGGATTTCAAGAGACTTCATTGGTTTTGGTTATGATTTCACACCATCATTGGTCCTCCTCATAGCTGTCTAAACCCTTCTTACTGGGGATAATCCATTCTGGAAAATAAACATATTAGCTCACCAGCTTACCATGGCCTTTCACAAGTTCCCCATAGTTGACACTCTACCACTTATTTAGCTTCATTACCATATATTTGGCCAGTGGAAACACTCCTTTCCATACCATCCCCACTTCTCTGGAAGTCCAGGTTCCTTAGGACCTTGCATGATCTTGGGCTCTTAAAAATGGAGTTGTTTTCAAGTGGTGAGCTGTTCAAAGTACAGTCTTAGGGCAGAAGAAGGCCTTCATCCTGTTGAACAATCAATAGGTGATAGGATATTGTTAATTAACAGATCTCATGAGATGGAATCAAGAGATTCAAAGATCATCTCATAAAGATAGAGTAGTCTCTAGGTTTTGTTTTGCATCTCTTCAGCTTCCTATCTCTGGAGGCTTCTCATAGCTCCTTAGAGTTTGAATATTTCTTCTCTCCTTTCTCTTCTCCCAGGAAACCATTTTTATCTAGCAAGGAACAAGAATGTTCTGTCTGTACATATGGAATAGAATATTCCTGGTTTATACCTACACCAGTGGTTTTTTAAACTTGAGAGGTAGAATTGGTTATCCTTGTTTTCTTAGTTATTTGGAGATCTCTTTTCCCCAACATCAGCAAATGAAGGCTAGATAGAAAGAATATATACTGATGAATTCCTCATTGTTTTGACATGTGAGAAATTGCATAATGCACTGGTTTGGTTCCTACTTGCCTTGTAGGCTTATCTACTTCTATTATAATGACACTGGGCCAGTTCCAGAAGTGTGCTGACTATGCAGTGTCCTTTATTATATTCATTCTTACTTGCTCTTCTCTTTACCAGAATGATCTTCCTCTTCCTCATCTTGCAAACCTCTTCAAAATTCAGTTCTATTATCCTTCTCTGAGTCCCCATGCCATCCTCTAGGCTTCCAGAGTAAGAAGAAGAAGAAAATTCAGTTGGTCCTTGAGGTTAATATCCCAAGTTGCTGACTCAGCAAGTCTGAGTAACTCACTTGAAGAACAGGCTGATCCAGGGACCAGTCTCTATAGGCTCCTCCTTGATAACAAGGTGATTTTCTTATAGAATTTTCTGTTGTTAGGAAGTCATCTAAAGGACCTTGACCTTTATGTATGAATATGAAGAGTATTTCAGGGGCATAGTCTTACTGTGGCTGTTTAAGCATACCACTCCATAACAAATGAGAACCCAGAGGATTATGTGCTTCTACTATCTCTTTGCTAGCAAGTTTGTCACCAATTCACTCTATTTTATATTTTGACCATGTGGTGACTATAGCATATGTGTCTAAGTACACATTGTGCCTGGTTCTGTTTTGTAAGAACCTTGCACATTGTCGTAATCAACTTTTTTGTTTGTATCCCCAACTAGACTATAAATTTATTGGGGGAATTTAATGCCTTATTTGATTTGGTATCCCTAGAATCTGGCACAATTCTTGTACATAATAGGTGCTCAAGAAGAGATTAGTGACTATTTCCCTTTATTCATTAAGCCCAACATAAATGCCTGTCATTTATTAAGCCAACGATTACCTAGTGTGTTTGTTGAATATCATACTTGAATGAAGAATGATAATCCTTAATGCAGGGGATTACAGCCCTTATGCAGATAATAAGGGATGACACTAAATCAAACTGGAAAATTTAGGGATGTCTCTAATTACATAGTTAATGGTTAGTCTTCATATTTTTATGTCCAAGAACCACTTAACTTTAAAATTAATTACATGGTCCTTCTCCAAGCAAAATGATCTCTGCAATGACTCATGAACTGCTCATCACTTTTGTTTATGAGCTGTGAGAAGAATTTTAGGGTTTTATTTGAACCTATAATTGCATGCGTATGTACTTGTTTTCCATTATTTCAGACCAAGACTTCTAAAATAGTTATTATCTAAAATAAACATTAAGGTAATTTTTGTCTACATAACTTGGCATAAGTGGACAGTTGGGTCAAAGAGTATACAATACCACCCAGGAAAATGTTTGAATGGCCTTTATTTAATTGGTTGCAGGAATTCTGATTTTGATAAGTTTCATTCTAATGCTATATCAGATGTAGTTTCCTATGTAATAACATTGTTAGTGCTGAAGATAATTGTTCTGTGGTATCTACATATATTTTTGAATATTGGAAGAAATAAATTTGCAGACCTTCTAAAAATCAGAGCTCTCTAAATCACTATTACATGCTTTGGAGAAGGACATGGGAAGTAAATAAGTTCTGTGAAGGGATGTGAAGGACATCTGCTTGGTTGAATCTTGTGAGTGTAAAATTAACATATGTGCTAGGAGACAGTGGGAGAAGAATAATGTTAAGAAGAGAGAACAGCTAACATTTATAAAAAGCTTACATTGTGGCAAGACTTTATGTCATTATTTAAATTGTTAGAACCACCTTAAGTATGATATGCATATCATTGTCTTCAATCCACAGGTGTGGAAATTGATGCTAAATATGACCCAGCTAACATGTGGTGGCACAGGGATGTAAATCCAAGCTGGTAATTGTTCTTCCATGTTGTAAAAATTTTCACTTATGCCAGTAAGTAATCTGTAACATGGCTTTTGAAGTTAGGCTATCTGGATTCACATCTCTTCTCCATGACTTACTAGTGGCAAAATTGGTTAAATTGCTTAGCCTCAGCTTTCTTGTCTATAAAAAAGAATAATAATCATCTCACAGCATTGTTGTAAGGCTTATAGGGGATAATATGATTCAAATCTACACTCTATCACTTGTTAATTTTTCATCATCTGATTCTCCATCGGAAGAGGAGACAATAATAACCCTGTCTCTCAAGATTATTGTGAAGGTTAAATGGCACTTTCCATATAGTTCACCTTATGAGTAGTAGTCTCCTTTGAAGCATGATTTCTGGGATGGCAGAAATGCCCCCCTGTTCCCCCCTACTTCCTTGATCTACCCAATAAACCATGTATTCCAGAGTTCACACTCTGCCCTTGCCTGACCAAATTGGGGACTGTTTAAGAGTTCTACGAGATGTAACTTACTAGGCTTTATCAGACACTTTTACTATTGGTGTTCTCATAGTGCTTCAAAAAGTGATAAGGCAGGATGCCTGGGTGGCTCAGTGGTTGAGCATCTGCCTTTGGCTCAGAGCATGATCCCAGGGTCTTGGGATTGAGTCCCGCATCAGGGACCCTACTTCTCCCTCTATCTATGTCTCTGTCTCTGTCTCTCTCTCTCTCTTTCACTGTCTCTCATGAATAAATAAATAAATAAAATCTTTTTTTTTTTTAAGTGATAGGGCTTCCTTGGTAGTCCCTCAAATGTAGTTGGGAGGAATAGAATTGAAAATGGAGGCAATTCTGGACTTCTTCTTGGACTCCCTAAATCAGAATGTGTTATTTCTATCCATTGGGAATCCCTGTAAATTTTCACTGAAGGAAATACTATTCTACTAGATATGTGCCTTATCAAATATATCCCTAGGCTGAGCTTTTCAGAAGTTGAGACAAGTCTTTTCATTTTTGAGGCTTCTGCTACGTTAAAAATTGAAACAATTGCTCATGAAGGGTTAAAATTAAATATTCAATATTGTTTGTGTGACCACTGTATTTACACTGTCATTTAAAGAAAACATCAAAATGCTAAGTTTGAAGACTATGATGAATATCCCACTCTGATAGGTCCTGGTCCTAAGATTTGATGCTATATGAGTGGGGAGCTCATCGAGTGATTGCAAGTTTTAAGATAGAATGAGGAAAGGATGTAGAAAGAAGGGACTTGCACTATCCAAGATAAACTGGCTACTTACAATTATGAGTCTATCTGGTTGACCTTGCTTGGGGTCAGTCTCTAAATTAGGAAAAACTTCTGTATTTACAGATTGTTTCTGAAAAAGTCCTGGATAACCTAATCTTTATTACTGCCCCCTCCTGTCTTATGAAGTCTATTAAAACAGTTATTCTTGCTACATTGTGGTAGATCAGATTATTGTTCCAACTATTCTTTCCTTCACTGTGATAAAGTTAATCATCTATACATTTTGCAGAGCCTTGCGGTGGGTGGAATTGTGCATCCTCACCCACTGAATTTCAGCTTGGCTATGTGACCCGCTTTGATCAATAGAAAGTGGGTAGAGGTGTCAATGTGTGCGTTCTGAGCAGAGGCTTTAATGACATCACACCCTTATGTTCACCCTCTTCTACAACCTCTGCTCAATATGTCCTAGTGGTAGTTACTCCAATAGCGTGGGTCCAGCATCAAAAAATGCACAAAGCTAAGCCGAGCCATGCCTGATTTATTTGACCTGTGGCCCAAATGTAATGCAAGTAGGAAATAAATGTTTGTGAATTGTTGAGATTGTTTGTTATGGCAACAAAGCTGACTAATATATGCATTTTCTTCTGTAAGTATCTCTGAGACAATGTTCTGTTTCTCTACTAGACTTGGAGTATCTTTGCATCCTTGAATAATTCATTCAAGGTTTTCTTTCAATCCAAATCTCTCAAAAATAACAGGAAGGGAGAAAACTTCACCTTCCATAAAGTGCCCACTACTATTCAAACCAACAATTGCCCATTCACCCCCAGACTCCCCCAGACTCCCACAGATGATTTTGCATAATAGAAATGCATTATTTAATTAACTAATCTATTCAGTGTGTGTACAAATGCCCTTTCCAATATCTTTCTGGATCACTATTAATATATTTCCCTTTGCAAACCCTTGTTCTGTGGGATAACATATTTTGTAATGAATTGGTGCCAAGCCTTGTGTATGGATGTTAAATAAATTCTTTATGCAGAAGTGAATTTTCCTCACCAACTGCTGCCGCTTACTTCTTTCTTCTGGCAGAAAATACACCTGGCATAAATTCAGATAAGTTTCACCTGCTTGTCTATATCCAAGCATTTATGTTCACTCTAGTCTAGACTTTGTGGAGCATATTGGATTCCAATTATATGTCAGAAATGTCATCTTTTGTTCTGACATAATACCATTGATAATGGGACTTCCAAATTTTCAGTTGAATGGAATGAGTTATCATAAATTGGATTAGTGAGCATAATAATTGTGATTTTCAAAAAAGTTCACCTTCATCTTGTATTCTGAGCTAATTAATGTTCTGCAATCAATTTCTTATTGCTTAAACCTAAGCAGTCAGACAGAATGGGTCTTAGTGTTGGCAAATAAGAACCTGGACCTATGAAGGGATCCTCTCTTCTATATAATATTCTCATACAAAACAGAACAAAAAATGCAGGAATTTCTTTAAATAATATGTTCCCTTGAACAATGGAAGATAAATGGTTTTTGCAAAGCAGTCAATATTCAAGAAAGAGGCTAGACAGACACATCACTCCAGTACATAGATACAAAAACAGGAGAATGCCAAAGATTGTTTGCAACAGGTGTGCACTGAAAAAGGCTTTTGCGCAAAGCATTGCATCTTATCAAGAAGCTAATATGAAGAGAGAATAAAGACAGAAATTTCAGTACCTGATGTAAAGTAAAGAACTCTGGGCTGAGAGTCAGGGATACTGAGGTATAGAATCACCTGCTTTAGGAACTATGTCACTTTGAGCAAATTGCTTAACCTTTCTGAGCTTCAGTTTCCTCATTGGTTCAATGTAGTGGTTGAATTAAGTGGTTTCTAAGACCCTTTTGAGCTATAAATCTCCACAATCTAGAAAGAAAGAGGTGTAGTGTGTGGAAAAAAGAGATAGAGAAGCAGATATTTCTATGTTATTTCCACAAACATTACCTTTTAATCATATATTTGCATATGTTATGTGCACACAAATTTTAAATTTCTCCTTAATTTGAATTTTGAGAATCAGGCTAGGAAAAATTAGGAGCAAGGAAATGTTTTTGCATCAACCATAAAAACTCAGTCCTCAAAAATTTACATCTTAATTAGCACATATTTTTCCCCATTCTTCTACCACTGCCCCTTGAGAAGAAAAACCTTTGCCAACATTTAGAGTGATGAAAGCTAACAACTGCTTATTGAAGCATTGGTGGTTCACACTTGGTGATGATAATCCAATGTAGCATCAGTATGGCTTTCCATGGATTTATTTGATTGTGAAAACATTGTACTTCTCACATCATCTCTGCTTGTTTCCAGACTTGAGTGTTAAAACTGGTAACATTTTAGAGACTTTCACTTTTTTACCTGCCTGAGGTTTGAATTTGTATCACAGCATCTCTACCAAAAGGTTGACTAACTTATGCTCAGGCATCTGTGGTGGAGAGTCCTTTCATGAGGATTTTGCATCACTGAATCAAATTATTTCTTTCTATAGTTTCTACCTGTTAATACATATTGAATTCTTCAAAATCACAAAGCATAAGAATACTAATACTTTCACAAGCTAGTGAATTAGTTTTGAATCTTTCAAAATCCTAGTCACTTTTTTTCTGAAAGCATTTGAATTTGCATCCAGAGCTGAATTCAAAATTCTCACTTGACATTATTAATAAGCCTAATATTGGGATGCCTGGCTGGCTCAGTGGTTAAGCGTGTTGGCCTTTAGCTCAGGGCATGATCCTGGAGTCCAGGGATTGAGTCCCACATTGGGGTCTCTGCATGGAGCTTGCTTCTCCCTCTCCCTGTGTCTCTGCCTCTCTCTTTCTGTGTAAATAAATAAAAAATATATTTTAAAATGTCTAATATTTTGTTAAGCTTTTCAAGCTTACTCATTAAGCTCACTTTCATCTATAATAAAAGTATTTTAAAACTTTTTAGCCTGCACTTATTTTTAGTTATGAGATACATTTTTTGACCCAAATGGAAATTTTACATAATCTCATTACATTTATTTTAATATATTTGATTTGCTTTTTTAAAGATTTATTTATTTATTTGAGAGAGAGAATGAGAACAGAGACAGAGGGGCAGAGGAAGAAGGAGAGAGAATCTTAAGCAGATTCTCCACTGAGCATGGATCCTGACATGGGGCTGGATCTCACAACCCTGAGATCATAACCTGAGCTGAACAGTAGGATACTTAACCGACTGAACCACCCAGGTGCCCTTTGATTTGCTTTTTAAAAAAATAATTCATGGGGTGCCTGGATGGCTCAGTTAGCTAAGCATCTGACTCTTGATTTTGGCTTAGGTCATGACCTTAGAGATGTGAAATCAAGCCCTGCATTGGGCTCTGTGCTGAGTGTGGGGTCTGCTTAAGATTCTCTCTTTCCCTTCCTTCTGCCCCTCCCTGCCTTGCATGCTCTCTCTCTCTCTCTCTCTCACACACACACAAAAAAAATTCATATTAAAAATACATGCACAAGAAAGGAGTCCAAGATGGTGGATGAGTAGTAGGAAAGCTTAGTTTTATCTGGTCCCAGGAATTCAGCTAGATAGCTATTAAATCATTCTGAACACCTGTGAACTCAACCAGAGATCTAAGAAAATAGCTGCAACTTTACAAATAGAAAAGTGACTACTTTCTGCAAGGTAGGAGGTGTGGAGAAGTGAATCTCAGGTGATACATGGGAATATAAACTGTGGGGGGAGGGAGCCTCCCTAAGCCAGCTACCCAAAAGTGATATAGCCAGGGAGCACAAAATTAGAATTTTTAGAAGTCTGCTCCAGTGAAGGACGTCCCCACCTAAAAAGTGCTCAGATGGTGTAATGGTATAGTGGGTGGTGATGTAATGAGGGTGAAATCCTAGGTGGGACAGTGTGGTCTCAGGATCCCCAGGGTCACAGGAAGACCAGGGGTGCCTGAGTGCAGCAGAATTCGCACAATCTGAGGAGGGAAGCCTGCTGCAATCAGTGAGTCCAGTTGTGGGCTCTCAGGGTTGCCATAAATTGGGAACACAGGCACAGTTGGCCTCACTGCTCTCTGAGCAGGGGTCCAGCAAGCAACAGAAATGACAAGATGCCCCCTTTCCTCCCATGGGAGTAGCAGAGCTCACATGCAGTGTTTAATGACTCAAAACGGGGTAGAGTATCTGAGATAGAAATGCTCAATCACAGGATGGGTGAGCATAGAGTGTGGATGGGGACCAGGGAACCAGGAGCTATTGACTGCTTTTCCCTGACTGTGCACTGAGGAGTGGGGCCCTGAGCTTTTGGCTCCAGGGTTGGAGATTGGGAGGCCACCATTTTCACTTTCATCCTCTACAGTGGTGCAGAAAGCTTCAGGGAACAAGAGCCACCTAGAGCAATCAGGAGCAGATTAGTTAGCCTGGCAAGGGCAGTGCAATCCCATGAGGGCAAAGACACTTAAGAACAACAGGTGCCTCCCCTAGAAGATCAGTAAGAACATCCAGCCAAGACCAAATCCACCAAACACTGAGAACTGCAAAACTTCAGCACTAGAAGAATATAGGATATAGAATTCACGGTTTGTTTGTTGGTTTGTTTGTTTATTTCCACAATTCTTTAGTCTTTCGATTTTATTATTTTTCTCTTTCCTTATTCAACTAATTTCTTATTTTATCAACTCTTCTTTAAATCTGTTTAAAATTTCACCTTCACAGTTACATTCTACATTGTATTTAATTTTTTTGTATATAAGTTTTTCTTTTGCTACAGCTTTGGGATCTAGTTTTCTGATAAATGGACCAAAATACACACATGATCCAGTGTATTGCTCTAGTCTGTCCTCCTGTTTGATTATATTCTCTCTCTCTCTCTCTCTCTCTCCGGTTTTTTTTTAATTTTTATTTATTTATGATAGTCACACAGAGAGAGAGAGAGAGGCAGAGACACAGGCAGAGGGAGAAGCAGGCTCCATGCACCGGGAGCCTGACGTGGGATTCGATCCCGGGTCTCCAGGATCGCGCCCTGGGCCAAAGGCAGGCGCCAAACCGCTGCACCACCCAGGGATCCCTCTCTTTTCGGTTTTGGATCCTTTCTCATTCATTCAGTGTATATTTCTCTGGGGTCGTTGTTGCTATTTTAGCATTTTGTTCCTCTATCTATTCTTCTCTGGGTAGAATTACAAGATGGAAAAACTCACCTCAAAAAAGAACAGGAGGCAGTACTGACTACCAGGGACCTAATCAGTGTGGACATAAGTAAGATGTTGGAACTAGAGTTCAGAATTATGATTATAAAAATAATAATAGGGCTTGAAAAAAGCATAGAAGACACTAGAGAATCCATTTCTGGAGAAATAAAAATACTAAAATTTAATCAAGTCAAAATTAAAAAGGCTATTAATGAGATTCAATTAAAAAAAATGGAGGCTCTACCTGCTAGGATAAACGGGGCAGAAGAGAGAATTAGTGACCTAGAAGACAAAATGATGGAGAATAAAGAAGCTGAGAAAAAGTGAGAGAAACAATTATTGGATCACCAGGGGAGAATTTGAGAGATAAGTGATACCATAAAGTGAAATAATATTAGAATAATTGGGATTCCAGGAAAAAGGAGAAAGAGAGGGGCATAAGGTATTTTGGAGCAAATTATAACAGAGAACTTTCCTTATATGGGGGAGGAAATAGGCCTCCAAGTCCAGGAGGCATAGAGAAACCCCCTCAAAATCAATAAAAATAGGCCAATACCCCAGCATATAATAGAGAAACTTAGAAATGTCAGAGACAAAAAGAAAATCCTGAAAGTAGCTCAGGGCAAGAGGTCTGTAAACCTACAAGGGTAGAAACATTAGACTGGCAGCTAGACCTATCCACAGAAACCTGGCAGGTCAGAAAGGACAGGCATGATATATCCAAGGTGCTAAATGAGAAAAATATGCAGCCAAGAATACTTTATCCAGCTAGGATCTCATTCAAGATAGAAGGAGAAATAAGAAGCTTCCAGGACAAACAGAAAATAAGAGCATTTGTGGTCACCAAACCAGTGCTACACGAAATATTAAAAGGAATCCTTTAAGTCAAAAGAGAGAGCCCAAAAGTAACATAGACCAGAAAGGAATAGAGACAATATACAGGAACAGTGACTTTACAGGTAAAACAAAGGCACTAAATTCATATCTTTCAATAGTTACTCTGAATGTAAATGAGCTAAATACCCCAGTCAAAAGATGCAGGGGAAAAAAAAGATGTAGAATATCAGCTTGGATAAAAAAGCAAGACCCATCAATATGCTGTCTTCAAGAGACTCATTTTAGACCCAAAGACATCTCCAGAGTTAAATGGAGGGGTGAAAAACCATTTATCATGCTAATAGACATAAAAAGAAAGCTGGGGTGGTGATCCTTATTTCAGATAAATTAGATTTTTAAACCAAAGACTATATTAAGAGATGAGGAAGGACATTATATAATAATTAAAGGGTCTATCCAACAAGAAGATCTAACAATTGTATATATTTATGCCCCAAATATGGAAGCAGCTAGTTATGTAAACAAATTAATAACAAAATTTTAAAAACACATTAATAACAATACAGTAATAGTAGAGGACTTCAATACCCCACTCACTGCAATGGACAGATAATCTAAGCAGAAGATCAACAAGGAGATAAGGGCTTAGAATGACACACTGGACCAGATGAACTTCACAGATATATTCAAAACATTCCATCCTAAAGCAACAGCATCTACATTCTTCTCAAGTGCACATGGAACATTCTCCAGAATAGATCACATACTGGATCATAAATCAGGTCTCAATGGGTACCTAAAGATTGATATCATTCCCTGAATATTTTTGGACCACAATGCTTTGAAATGGGAACTCAATCACAAGAGGAAATTCGGAAGGAACTCAAATACATGGAGGCTAAAGAGCATCCTACTAAAAAAGTGAATGGGTCAACCAGGAAATTAAAGACAAATTCTAAAAATTCATGGAAACAAATGAAAAAGCACAACTGTCCAAAACCTTTGGGATACAGCAAAGGCAGTCCTAAGAGGGAAGTATGTAGCAACACGAGCCTTTCTCAAAAAACAATAAAGTTTTCAAATACACAACCTAACCTTGCAACTAAAGGAGCTGGAGAAAGAGCAGCATATAAAGCCTAAATCCAGCAGGAAAAGAGAAATGATAAAGATTAGAGCAGAAATCAATGAAATAGAAACCAAAAGAACAGTAGAACAGATCAACAAAACTAATAGCTGTTTCTTTGAAAGAATTAACAAGATTGATAAACTTCTAGCCAGTTATCAAAAATAAAAGAGAAAGGACTCAAATAAATAAAATCATGAATGAAAGAGAACAATAACAACAAACAAACACATTATGAGCAACTAAATGCCATCAAATTAGGCCATATGGAAGAAATAGATGCATTCCTAGAGACATATAAACTACCAAAATTGAAACAGGAAGAAATAGAAAATCTGAACAGACCCATAACCAGTAAGGAAATTGAAACAGTAATCAAAAACTTCCCGAAAAACAAGAGTCCAAGACCAAATGGCATCCCAGGACCAAATGGCTTCCCTGCACACTTAAAAAAGAATTAATACCTATTCTTCTGAAGCTGTTTCAAAAAATACAAATGGAAGGGAAACTTTCAAACTATTTCTGAGGTCACCTTTACCTTGATCTCAAGACCATACAAAGACTCCACCAAAAAGGAGAATTACGTACCAGTATCCCTGATGAACATGGATGCCAAAATACTCACCAAGATACTAGCCAATAGGATCCAACAATACATTAAAAGGATTATTCACCACAAGCAAGTGGGGTTTATTCCTGAGCTTCAAAGGTGGTTCAACATCCGCAAATCAATCAATGTTGTACACTATGAAAGGACAAGAACCATATGATCCTCTCAATAAATGCAGAAAAGGCATTTGACAAAGTAGAACATTCTTTTTTTGATTAAAACTTGTCACAGAGTAGGGATAGAGGGAACATACCACAAAAGCCATATATGAAAATCCTACAGTCAATATCATTCTCAATGGGGAAAAAAATGAGAGCTTTTCCCCTGAGGAAAAGAAATAGATGGCAGGGATGGCAGGGATGTCCACTATCACTGCCGTTCAGCATAGTACTAGAAGCCTTAGTCTCAGCAATCAGACAACAAAAAGAAAAAGGCATCCGAATTGGCAAAGAAGAAGCCAAACTCTCAGTCTTTGCAGATGTTCTGATGCTCTATATGAAAAACCCAAAAGACTTGACTCCAAAATTGCCAGATCTCATACAGGAATTCAGCAAAGTGTCAGGATATAAACTCAATGCACAGAAATAAGTTGCATTTCTACACACTAACAATGAGACAAAAGAAAGGGAAATTAAAGAGTCAATCTCATTTCCAACTGCACCCAAAACCATAAGATACCTAGGAATAAGCCTAACCAAAGAGGCAAAAGATCTGTACTCAGAAAACTATAGAACACTCATGAAAGAAATTGAGGAAGACACAAATAAATGGAAAAACATTCCATGCTCATAGATTGGGAGAACAAATATTGTTAAAATGTCCGTGCTACCTAGAGCAATCTATACATTCAATGCAATCCCTAACAAAATATCATCATTTTATTTCACAGAGTTGGAACAAATAATCCTAAATCTGTATAGAATCAGAAAAGACCCTGAATAGCCAAAGGATTGTTGAAAAAGAAAACCAAACCTGGTGGCATTGCAATTCCAGACTTCAAGCTCTATTACGAAGCTGTAATCTTCAAGATAGTATGACCCAGCAATTGCACTACTGGGTATTTACCCCAAAGATACAAATATAGTGATCCAAAAGGGCACCTGAACCACAAGGTTTATAGGAGCAATGTCCACAATAGCCAAACTATGGAGAGAGCCCAGTTGTCCATCAACAGATAAATGGATAAATTTAAACAGATTTTATCAACAGATAAATGGATAACTAAGATGTATATGTATATATATATATATATATATATATATATATATATATATATATATATAGACAAGGAGTGGCTGAGTGCAGCCTTGCTTGATTATTGGCTCCTCTCCTCTCTGAGGCATTGGATGTGGCAGAGGAAGGTAATTTCCCTCAGGATTTCTTTCAAGTTGCCTCCAACCAGCCCTTTGGGAATTCCACCCCAAACTGAAACCCAGCTTCTTCCCTTAGGAGCTTGGGGCTCTTGACAAGGAGTTTTTAGTCTCTTTGGTTTCAGACAGAGAAACTGGTTTGGTCCTCAGTGATTTTTTTTTTATCATATTGGAATTTATATCCTATTGTTTCTTTCATCCTATTTTTTGTTCTGTAAAACAGGAAAGAAGATAAAATATAATAATGATAACCTTGGGGATAGCCCAAGCCCCAGATGCTCATCTTCCAAGGCCTGAGTCAGAAGCCTTAGCATTCAAACAATTTCTTCCTCTCTTTGTAGATAGTTATAGTTCCTGGGACTTTGGAGAATGCAAACAATGCCATACATCAATTTTAAATGCAATAGTAAAATCAGATGGGGAAAATTCAGGAAAAAAGTTCACCTCCCAAGTATATGCACCCAGGTCCACAGGTGGCTTGACTCAGAAAAAATACTACTTTCTTAAAACTTATACATTTATTATCTGAAAAAGACCCATAAATTAGACTATGACCTTGACTCTTTGTAACTTTGTCAGGTGCTTATAACTTGTGTTGAAAATAAAATCACTGATGAAGGATGAGATACTAGTAATTCATTATGCCTTTGGCAAGCATTTCTTGAGTGCCTACTTGAGGGAGCCACTGTGCTACTGCAAAGGAGAGGGAGAGGTAATCTCAAGCCTTGAAACTGCCAAATGAATAAGAATTCCCAAACAATAAGAATGACTAGCTAATAGAAGCCTATTTATTGGGAAGCCAGAGAAGTTGGGGAGCTGTCCAGCTGGCACCAAGTTGCCAAGGGAGTCCCAAGAGGGCATGCCTACATATAAACTGGGATGGAGGAGAAAGATCTGGGTCACTTTGTCGTATGTTCAGACAAAGGAGTCAGCCATTAAGGACCACTATATACAAGCCAGAATCTAACCATGACTGAGGGTTTCAGTAAATAGGATGTGCCAGGTCACAAAAATAAAAATCAATGGGAGTAGACCCACATGAGTGAATGAATCAAAATATATGCATGTTAGGTATTTAGTGCAAAAATCAAAGGAGAAGTTGGTATAGCCTTTGTCTGTGCCTCTGTCTTTGCAGATAGGTATACCCGACCTCTTTCACAGTCTCTCTGAGAGTAGCTCCTTTAAAGACAACGACTCTTGGTGTTTTATCTCTTTCTAGGTTTGGTCTACAAACACATCAGTGGCTTCAAGCAATCTCAAAGACTTTGAGAGCACTAGTGGAGGAACTATGGTTTGCAAATTTCCAGGAGAAGGAAGGAGCTTACCAACTTTTCCATCTGATCCTGTGACCTGGGTTAATAAGAGTGTACTCTATTGGAAATTATGTGCAGGGAAGTGTCTACCAAAATAAATGGAAGAATGACAAGTTTCTCTGTACTTGCTCATTTCTAGCACACATTGCTCTTGGCTGACTTTTTAACAGTGAGAGAAGGCAGTCATTGATGCCATGTGTATACCCTCATGTTCAAGGAATACCAGGGGTAGCAGGTAATCCACTAAATGTGACATTAGACTGAAGAAGACACAGTGGTTTTTAGGGGCAAAAGATCATTGTTCAATGCTTATTGTCCATGCCTTCCATTCGGAGGATAGAGATGCTTTTTATAAAACAACGTGCAAGGAAAGGATGATAATACCTTTTTCCATGAGTTGAAGTGGTTGGAGTCCCATGAAGTGCAGTGGTGGTAGACTGGGCTTTGATGGGGATCATGGATTTAGAAATATATCTCTACTCTTATTTTCCTCCTGAAGAATGTGGGGTTTAAGGATTTACTCACACACAGCAAAAGCTTCACTTCCTTTTCCCTTTTTTCTTAACTCTTTTTCCTTTTGCTGTATAATCTTATTTAATTGTTACTCTTACAAAATCTCATTTTTGATTGGACTCTGAGGTAAAACCTCTCAGAGAGGACAGTTTCCACCTCTTGGTAATCTGTTCTTGGAACTTTTCTTTGGCCTCCTACATTCTCTTGGCCAAAAGTTTAATATATTCTGCAGCCTCTTCCTTATTTTTCTTAGTACCCTGTTTTTTCAGAGCAGTACACCAGTGTTTGTGCTGGAGGGCACATGGAGTGACAAGACGCTGATTTTTGGGTGCTTTTGTTCTAGATTTCTTCTTTGTTGAGGGGCTTTCTCACAACATTCTGGTGAACATCATCTTCTTTAGAGAGATTGAAATATTTATGAATTCTGTTAGCTCTTTTGGGCCTCAGGTGATAAAGCACAGTAGTATTGGTGGATCTAGGAATATCCTTTTGGCCCCCTCCTTTTTTTTTTCCAATGATCAAGTTGAGAACATTGAGATTAGCATCCACAATTCAACACTAAACAAATTTGTGCTTTCTTTCTCCAGTCATCCTTGGTCTGTAGCAGGAATGCCCCTTACTCAGCAGCAGGCAGACACAACCCTGCTTCATGGGGAAGCCTTGCTTGTTGTTGTCATCACTGATTCAGACCACATAACCCTTCCGTTCTTTACCCAGAGCATCAGCAGCAACTTCCATGGCGATATACTTCTCATAAAAGGTACAAAGTTTGTGTTCATCATCCACTTCAAAGAGTTTCCGGCAGTCAGGACCTGGGAAAGAGATGTTCAGCTTCATCCTAAAGCAGCCTCTAGCCTCCAGGGTGCCATGAAAAAGAGCTCTTTTGTTAATTCTTGAAGCTAGTTTTGCAAAAATCAGATTGAAATCCGTCATACAGTTAATGCAGTTAAGCTACAGAAATTAAATTATTCAAACATTTTTAAAAGTAGAATAAAAGTGCTTAATGATGAATGTATTTCACTTTCCACATTAATTATCTTTAAAATTTTTATATGCTCTTTACCTTACTTCTAAGTATCCCCTGGTTTTGGACAATCATTTAGTTAATTTTAGGAATGTATATTGTCCCTATCAGAAGTGAGGTGTGATGGAGTCTAGAGCTTATTTGAACAGATATTTATAAATGTCTGTGGTCTTTTTGACTTGCAAGCAAAAAGTTTGCTATTCAAAAAATTTATAATGTGATGTTAGCTTATAAGAAGTGATGAGGTTGAAGATGATTTTTTTTTCTTCTCCCTGACTATAGAGTGTGTAGTCAAACTTTGGAGATTTCTTTTGGAAAGAGACACAAAAGTTTGAGACTTCATAAAAGCACAAATTTTGCTCTCAGGATCTAGGATAAGTGGCAAGAAGAGAAGTCAAGTTAGCTAGTATAATTTTACCTCATTTTATTTCTTCCTTGATGTATAATCAGTTGTAGTGGTTTGGATTCATTTAAAGTTCTCATCTTTCTATATGTAACACATTTCTGCTGACATTTTAAAGGAACAAAATGAACACTGTTATTGCACTATCTCACTTTTAAACTTGGTTATTTATAAACATTTAGAATGAATTGCTTCTCAGAAAGCTGATTGTTTTGCCCCATTTTGAATTAAGTAGGACCATCTATTTTACAGAAAAAATAAAGAGAGCTCCATCTTCTATCTGAAAGAAACTCAACTCTTAAAATCCAGGTATTTTAGTGTTCAAACTTTAGTGTTCAAAGTTAAATTCTGTTCAGAACCCTCACTTGATAGACCCTTCAGTGTGTATTTTGATTAACTGGCTGATTGATTGAAGGCCCTTTCCTCATTGGCCTGAATTGATTGTGAAGGTGTCTGCAATGAAAGGACCATGCTGTATGTTTTGTGAATGAATTCAGTTGTTTGTCTTTCTTTCATAGTTTATATGAGACTATGGATCAGTAAGCACTGGGACTTCAAAGCTGTACTTGAGCTTCTTTTTGACACATTTCATATAGGTAATAAGTTGTATGATATATCAATTACAATATAAGGTTTGTGTTTCTGGAAAAACACATTAATATTTTAAAAGACATGACACTAACTGTAGCATCAATATTTTATTAATGAAGGCTTAATTATTTCTATAACTGTATAATAACACTAATACTACAGTTCTGGTTTGTTCAAAAACTCTCCTGGAGAAATGGAGAGAGATACTCTCTATTTGTGATCCCTACATGTTTGGCTATCATAAAAGACTGACGAATCACTGACCTATACCTCTGAAACCAGTAATACATTATATGTTAATTGGATTTAGTTTTTTTAAAAAAAGAGAAAAAGAAAAATACATGGACATTACATACATAAAGAAAAATATATATAAATCACCTAAAAAAACAGCTACAAATTACCTAAAATTTAAAAACCCCAGAACAGTGATGATAGTTGTTGAACATGATTCCAAATATCTCTCTGTGTATATGTGCAGTTGGGTAAATGGACTGCATCAGCCTCTTCCTCTGTGCTCTCTCTCTCAAATAAATAGATAAAATCTTTTAAAAATACTAAAAAGGAAACGATTTAAAATTAAAATTACTTGTAAACTTCAAATAAGTATTTCTTTATATAAGGTAATTTTTCTAAAGTTAAAAAGAAATGAAAACTTAGGGATGGAAGCAGTATGAATTTCTTAGTACATTATATGGATATGTCAGAAAAAACTAATTGAAATACAATCCTACTATGCATATTATTTTATTATTATTTTTATTATTTCTATTTGAATATAGTTGACACACAATTTTACATTAGTTTCAGGTGTACAATATAGTGATTCAACTTCTCTATACATTGTGCTATTCTTATTACAAGTGTAGCTATCATCTGTCACCATAGCACTATTATAATATCATTGACTGTATTCCCTAAGACTTGATTTTATTCCTATAGCTATGTTCTTATAGCTAGAAGCCTGTATCTCTCACTCTTCTTCACCCATTTTGCCCATTCCCCCATTCCCTTCCCTCTGATAACTATCAGATTGTTCTCTGTATTAGTCGGTCTTATTCTGCTTTTTGTTTATCTGTTTATTTATTTGTTTTGTTTTTTAGATTGTACATATAAATGAAATAATATGCTATTTATCTTTCTCAGCCTGACTTATTGCATTTAGTGTAATATCCTCTAGGCCCATCCATGTTATTGCAAATGGCAAGATCTTACCCTTTTATGACTGTGTAATTTTCCACTGTATATATCTATGTGTATTCTTTTAAAATTAACAATATAAAAGTATTTTTATTGAACTTTATTTTTAAAATATTTTATTTAAATTCAATTTGCCAACATATAGTATAACACCCTGTGCTCATGTCATCATGTGCCCTCCTTAGTACCCATCACCCAGTTAACCCATCCACCCATCATCCTCCCCTTCTACAACCCTTTGTTTCCTAGAGTTAGGACTCTCATGGTTTGTATTCCTCTCTAATTTTTCCTGCCTTTCCTTTATAGTCCCTTTTACTATTTCATTGAATTTTAAAAAGGAAAATAATTGGGGCAGCTGGGTGGCTCAGTTGGTTAAGCATCTGCCTTTAGCTCAGGTCGTGATCTCAGAGTCTTGGGATCCAGCCCCACCTTAGGCTCTCTGCTTGGTGAGGAGTCTGCATCAGCCTTTTTCTCTGTGCTCTCTCTCTCAAATAAATAGATAAAATCTTTAAAAAATACTAAAAAGGAAACAATTTAAAATTAAAGTTACTCATAAACTTCAAATAAGTATTTCTTTATATAAGATAATTTTCTAAAGTTAAAAAGAAATGAAAACTTAGGGATGGAAGCAGTATGAATTTTTTAGTACATGTTTCAATTTTAAATAGGTTCAAATTAATAATTTAAATTTTATGTGAAAAGGTGAAATTATGGATTAGTAAGAAGGACAGTGTTTGTCAGGGGATTCAGATTGTAAAAAAAGGAAAGAAGTGTGTATAGACAGGTAGAGGACAGAGAATTTTTAGAGCAATGAAATATTATATATGATATTATAATGGTGGATGCATGTCATTATACATTTGTTCAAACCCATAGAATGTTCACCCAAGAGTGAACCTTCATGTAAATTATGGGCTTTAGTTAATAATTATCAGTATTGGCTCATAAATTGTAACAAATGGACCACAGTAATCCAAGATGCTAAAAATATGGGAAACTGTGTGTTAGGGGGAGGGGTATATGCAAATACTATGTACTTTCTGCTCCACTACAAAAGAGTAAACCTAAAATTACTCTTTTTAAAAGGGTCAGGCTGACTGGATGATGGGCACTGGGGTGACTGGGTGACGGGCATGGGGGGGCACTTGATGGGATGAGCACTGGGTGATATGCTATACGTTGGCAAATGGAACTCCAATAAAAAAATAATTAAAATAAACAAAATAAATAAATAATCCTTTTGTAACTTAAAAAAGGTCATTAATTAAAAACAAAAACTAACAAAGTGAAATAAATCCAAAAAAAAAACAATTACCATATGATTTCACTCACATGTGGAATTTAAGAAACAAATGAACAAAGGAAAAAAAGAGACAAACAAAATAACTTAAATACAGAGAACAAACTGGTGGTTACCAGAGGAGAGGTAGATGGGTGGAGGATGGGTGAAATAGATAAAGGTGATTAAGAAAGAGTACACTTAAAAAAAAAGAAAAAAGAAAGAAAGAAAGAGTACACTTAGCTTGATGAAAAATGAGCAATATATAGAATTGTCGAATCATTATATTGTATACATGAAACTAACATAACACTGTATGTTAATCATACTTCAACAAAAAATAAAACAAAAATGTAAGGTCCAACAGAGATAAAATACAAAATAAGATAGATCTAAAACATTTTTAAAATAAAAAAAAGATTATGTATCCTCCAACTTACTATTAGGTATCTTCTTCCTACTTCCAAATTTTGATAGTGTATTTTTTTAAGTTTAAAGAATTTATAATATCTACATTCTATTCTTCAACCACAAATATATTATGCAAGTTTTTATGTTTAAATGAATTCAGCACTCATTCTCAGTCCTTTCTCTAAATATTCTTAAGTTTTTTTAACTTTAAATTAGTTAGTTGGTGAGATTTTCTTTTCTTTTCTTTTCTTTTTTTTTGAGATTTTATTTTCAAGAAGAACTTACAAGTGTGAGTTTTCTTGATATCTTTTATACTAGAAAATAGAGATTCTCTGCTCAACAACTGTGACTGGAAACAAAATTCTGGGGTCACTCTCTTTTCCACAAATTTGGGAGACAACTCTCCTTTGTCTTTGAGAATTGACTGTCACCAGAGAGAGAAATGAACCAGGCTGATTCTTCCCACATGAAGATGACTTACTTTTTTTGAAATTTAATAACTGAAATATGTCTTTTTTTTTTTTTGAAATATGTCTTGATGTCAAACTTTCTATTGAAATTAACCATGACATTCAGTAATTAGGGTGTGTTTTAGTGCCCAACTTTCTGTTTCAGTTTTTCTTGGCATGTAATGTAAAGAAAAACTTAGCTTCTCAAAGAAAAATCGAAATGAATTATATACTTTAGGTCTGCATATATTTCCTTGTACATTTATTGAAGCTTCTACTTTGAGGATAATATTATTTTTATGTTAGGTAATTTTAATCTGTCATCTTCTTTCTAATAGCTTTATCTATTTCCTTATAGCCTGTGAAAATTGTTGGAAATCCTGCATCTGTTATTAAACACTCTCTATCCCTCAAGATTTGATTTTCTTTATCCTCAAATTGGATGATCACACCTTCTGTATCTTCTCCAAGTCCTCATAAATATTGACTAGGACAAAACAATTGCAATTGGCCCAGTTGCAAGCTTAGATACTTTGATTTTTTTCTAAATGATTCAACTGGATGAATTGTATTTTAAGAGAACCATATTACTCCAATTTTGCCTATGCACAGTGCTATAATGATAGATTTTGTTAAGTGTCTTGGTAAAATTTAGATTTCTATCCAGTGCATTTCTCTGCTCTGTTAAACAAATAATCTTCTTAAAACAGGATTTCATTGTGCTTTGAAACTCTAGTAATCTCTGATTTCACTTCTAGGTGCTTACAAACTATTCATTAATGTTTCCTAAAAACTTACTTAAGATTGACATCACGTCTAGTCAATATTTTATGGAAATTGCATCTTACTCTTTTTGATAACCTAAAGGTATTTATTTTCCTGTCTTGAGCTTCTAGTAATTTTTGCGTTCTCCATGATTCTCAAAAGTCACCAGCAGAGGATAACAGTCTCACAAGTGTGTTCTCCATTTTCTCTAAAAAACAGTGAACTTGGGCCAGGAAATGAACACTCACTTTTATTAGCCATGTCATAAAAGTAAGAAAAGAATACCCAGCTTTTGAATCTGCCTCTGAAACATAATTTATCTTATTATCCCTCAATTGTCTGACACTTATTGTCTCCCCAGTAAACTGTAAGCCCTTTAAAGACAGAGGACGTTTTTCATTCATTGTAGTATTCTCAGTGCTCAGGACAGTGCCTGACCCATCATAAATACTCAGTAAACAGTTATTGATGGAATGAACTACTAAAGTGGTTTGGAAATATAAAAGGTAGGTTCATGTGGATTGGGCTAGCTACTGACCAACCAGCCATCACTGTGTTATTTCTTAAATGAATTATTTTCTCGGTTCTAACCAATCAATTTTCAAAATATAACTTATTTATCTTCTGAATATTTTCTTAAATTTATTTGGGGGATTTTTACAGGAGAAATTCTGTTATTTCCTAATCTTCACTAGCACCCAGGGACCAGCAATATAAAAACAAAACATGAACAACTAACAGAAGAAGAAATAATAGGAATCAAGAAAATGACTGGGCATTATCTGGTGAAAAATCACTCTACTTGCCTGGAGCTCTATGCTGCCGTTAAGACAAACCAAAATATATGTAAAACTGATAATCGACTCACTAGGCCATCACATTTCTTCTGATCAGAAATCTTAGATTGTGTGTGGCTTTTCAACATTCAGTGTTACATGTTTATAACCTTTAATCTTGGCATTATTAATCTTGGCACTGTTAAAAACAGTCCCCTGTATATTGCCCAGGTGTGCCTTTGGTGAATACAAACTGCAAAATGATTCTAAAGGGACAAAGCTGTAGGAACTGCAGGCATATATTCTTGCACTGATGATTTCAGTAATTTGGAATGAGATTTCAGTCGAACCTCATTTTGTCTGGAAACGGAGATTGGCTTGTTGCAGATTGCCCTTCTCTGTGGTTTCTAAGAAGATGGATTATACCGGAATCTTCATTATCTATATCTTCTCTAATGGTATTTACATAATTCACAGGTTCCAAAGTTCTATCTTGACAGTCATGAGAGGAGAAAATAAACCACAGAAAATGAAGAACAACTTCCCAAGTATAATAGCGTTAGCTGGAAGAAGTTGCTGACAGGTGACTCAATAAAAAAGCAGCAGGACTCAACTCCTTATCCCTATTCAGATACTCACTCCTCTCCCAGTAGCAATTAGAAAATAAACTCAAAAAAAAAAAAAAAAAGGAAAATAAACTTCATGCCCAATCTAAGGCTGTAGCTCCTTCTTGCACTGAATAACCCATTTTGCTGATTATAAAGCCAAATATCTTCTCTAGACCATTTGCTGTGTCAAATGATAAATATTTTTGAGCCTCTAGAGCCCAATGTTAAAAGGAAATCTTGCAGCCAGTCACGGGAGTCTTCCATTATCCCTTAGGGGCCTATTTCTAGCCCTGAGAAATCAGAAGCCACCTATGGAACACAGTGAATGGGATGGAATTATTTGAAAATACAGTAACAAGGAAAAGAAATCAGCCTGATGACACAAAGTTTCTGTGTGGAGTGTTATATTACTTGGAAGTGTTGAGAGCTCTAGACAAGTTGTTGAAAGAGAATGTCCACAGATTATGCCAAAACAGTACGGAAAAAAAAAAAAAGGACAGTTAAGAAAAGAATACCTTTTATTATCGTTGTTATTGCTCTTTTTGTGTTCTGGGGAGGAAAAAAAAAAGCAAAACTCACTGTCAAAGTTGGTGAATTGTAGATTAAAGAAATGACGATTCGTTTTTTTCAGAGCACTTAATTTCATAGCTGCCAGGCCTGCTGGAGCAAGCAGATTAAGGCCATTTATTGGTCCCATGTGAAGGCACCATGAGTTTCTTTAAGTATGTGCATTGTTCCTCTTCATTGACTCCACAAGCCATTTTTTTCCATCAGTGGGAATTTTTTGCTGTCTGAATGATCACAATATAGCCTAAGCATAAGGCCTAAAAAAAGAAAGAAAGCCTAAAGCATGAGATGGGACTGTAGCTATATAGGGTATCATCACTGCTGATCCTTACATATTTTAAAGGATATTTAATGCTTGATTACGTGAAAGATAAGATGATCTTCCACGAATTTGGCTTGAATTACTAAATCACGATCTTAAATTTGGGATATGACTTAGCTCACTCTTAATTCAGTCTTAATTCAAACTGGTACATGATGCAAGACTGCATATACTTAATCCTGAAAAGCAAGTCTCATTTCTTTTCAAATTTCTATCTGTGCCAAGAAATGTACTCTTCTCTTTTGATTGTTAACATTTGATTCTTCACATTGAGCCAAAGGAGCAAAGAATTGTTCTAGATATTTTAGAGATAGCCCTTTTGATCCTCTCAATACCATGAGATAGATAATAAAAGCTCCATCTTTTGAGGCACAGTGTGATTAAGTAATTCATAAGAAGCAGATTCAAACAGGATGGTTTGGGGAAGTCTGGGTGGCTCAGTGGTTGAGCATCTGCCTTGGGCTCAAAGCATGATCCCCGAATCTGAGGATCAAGTCCCTCATAGGGCTCCCTCCAGGGAGCCTGCTTCTCCCTCTATCTATGTCCCTGCCTCTCTCTGTCTGTCTCTCGTGAATAAATAAATAACATTTTAAAAAACCCACTATATAATATTTAGGCAATAATAACAAAATAGAGTGGCAGTGCTTGGTCATTAAACTTCCATGGCCACGTCACCATAACTGGATACTGGTTGCAATAAAAATGACCTAAAAGCTAACTGCCTTTGCAAAGACAACCACAGTAGCCTGGTTTACATTTCTCTCCAGTTGTCTTATGGCAGCTTGTCCTAACATATGCTCCTTTCTTTGCCAGCTTGTCTCTGAAGTCTGAGCATCCCTTTGGGCTGAGGTTGCATGTGTTCCCACAATGACAAAGTCAACTATAAATATTGCTCTCTCATTTACTATTAAACCTAAGGAAAGTTTGACTAGCCACAGGAATGAGGAATTTTGATAGAATTATTTTTATTTCTAAATTGCCTTTACAAAATTGATATTTCAACTGGATTAGTTTTCATCCATGTCATCACTACAACATTTTCATTATTCTTAAAAGAGAAGAGATTTAGATTTGAAGTGAGGGAGGTGGAAGGCTTGGGAGAGCTAGTGGTAATGCCACTCTGATCCATCATCTGGATGTAGAACTCGTAACCTCTTTTGACCCTGCATACAACATTTTGACCTCTTTTGACCATGCATACAGCATTCCAAAATGTTTTCTCAATTACTCCCTATCTTCATTTTCCTCTCCTTTCTCCTCTCTCCATTGTCCTCCACTGCACAAACATACTAAGTTTGAACAAATGAGAAATGAGACATATTCCATTTTTCAAATCCCTGGTTTTATTTTTCATAGTAACCTTAGACAAGAGTTATTCAAAAGGCATATATCATAGAGAAATTTCTAGCATTGTGGCTCTGAAGTACATTCACACATGTGTTTGTATATTCATGCTTTAAACTACTTACTGAGTACCCCACTAATTCTTGGGGATAGATAAGGATACATGCTACTTCCTTTAAGAGACACATTGCCTCAATTCCTTCCATAAAATGAAAACTGGACTTAAAATAAGGAAGAAACAAACAAACAAAAGCAAAACAGAATTGGAGTTATTTATTTCCTCTTCCTTCAGATATCAAACCTTACCTTGTCACTATCTAGTACCTTAGAGTTTGGTGAACACTAAATGGTCGGATGGGTGGTTGGATTAATGAACACTGTTGACTGAAATACAAAGTCCTTAGTGCATGGTTCTGGGTCTTCCAAAGAGGGAGCTTGAACTTACAAAGAAATTATATAAAAAGTTTGAGTTTTCTGTGTATATATACACAATGTGTTACACATATAATTATATATACTATATATTAAATATAACATATTACATATTTAATATGTTGTGTATACATTTTATATATGTAATATATTATCTTTTATATATGTAATATATATTATCATCTATTTTTAAAATATACCCCTACACATGTATACATATATTCTTTATATATACACATAAATACATACATTATATGTATATATAGTTTATAGAACCAATGTAAATGCTTAATTTTTCAGGAGTTTTAGGTGACTTTGTCCAAGAAGACGGGGTTAATGTCATAGTTGGGACTAGACTCTGGTCTCTGAACATATGATTCAATGTTTTTACTTCTAGATGTTTCACCTTTGCCCTTTTAGATATATTTTCTCCTTTCTTCATTATTGAACATATGTGAGATCATTTAATAATTCTTCTTCTTTTTTTAAAATATTTTATTTATTTATTCATGACAGAGAGAGAGAGACAGGCAGAGGGAGAAGCAGGCTCTGTGCAGGGAGCCCAATGTAGCACTCGATCCTGGGTCTCCAGGATCCTGGGTCTTCCACCCTGGACGGAAGGTGGTGCTAAACCGCTGGGCCATGGGGGCTGCCCCATATTCTTCTTATTTGGTTTCATAAACCCAGCACTGATTTTTCTCAAAGGCATACAAATAATGTAGGATTAGGATTTCTCGTGATGGAAGAAGTGGAAAATTGTCGTAAGAGAAGACTAGAGGGTGGAATATCTTCACATTTTCACAAGTCTAAATAAAATTGGTCTTTGCTAAATCTCAGAAGAATTCACTGTAGAATATGAGCAGAAAAAAAATCTTCATACTGAGATATAAGAATTGCTGATATGACATAGACTTTTTCCAACCAGCTACCAAAGCTAAGAGAAAGTGATATAGATCTACTGAAATATATCCATAAAAAAGTCATTGTAATTTTAGCAAGATTTGAAATTTCAAGGCCAGTTGGCAGAAGGGTACTGAAGCATAGTCTGAAATCTCACACACTTATCTGAATTCAGGGAAGAATGAAATAAAAAGTAAGGAAGGTAAAAACCTATTGTGTTGTAGGGCATCTGAGTGGTTCAGTCCATTAAGTGTCCAACTCTGGATTTCAGTTCAGGTCATAATGTCAGTGCCGTGAGATTGAACCCCATGTCGGGGTCCACGGTGGGGCATGGAGGCTGCTTCAGAGTCTCTCTCCCTCTCCCTCTGCCCCTCCCCCACTAATTAGCACTCTCTCATTCTCTGTCTAATAAATAAATAAATAAATAAATAATAACAACAATAATTTTTAAAAACTCTATCAAATTATTTGTGCAGACCTAATCCTAAGGTACACAAGTTTATTGACATACGGGCCAAAACAGTGGGTTGGCTCTGTCTTTCTGAATCTCGATCATCAGTGTCTTATCCAGATATCAGGGTTCCAGTTTTTTCCCTGAGTTCTTAGCCAGCTTGTCCGTCTGTTTTTCTCAATGCCCTAACATGAAAGTCAAGCAAAATTATCAGATTCCCAAGTGAAAACTATTGCTGACATTAAGTGATTCAAGTAAAAAGAGGAAGTCCAAAACATGTTTACTCTGCCTGTCTGCAGAGCCCACCTTTTTTTTTTTAAGATTATTTATTTATTCATGACACACACACAGAGAGGCAGAAACATAGGCAGAGGGAGAGGCTCCCCTCCAGGAGCCCAGTGTGGGACTCGATCCTAGGACCCCGGAATCATGACCTGAGCCAAAAGCAGACACTCAAGCACTGAGCCACCCAGCCATGCCTACCTTCTGTGTTTTAAAGGAATCTGTCTCTCCCAGCACCCCTTGCTTCCAAAGTAGCCATTTTCGTGTGTAGGCCTGATCTCCAACTCCATCCCCATCTTCTGACACCACAATGATTAGACCAGTTTTGATATTCTAATCCACAATTGGCCAACTTGGAGAAAAACGCACCAACAATTGGCTTAGCCAGTTAGAGCCCAGTTTGGAAAAACTGAATGGAAATCAAAGAAAAAATATTAATTTTAAAACAGAAAACCTAGAATATTTCATACAGGTGGAGAGCAGCTGAGTGTTGCTAATGGCAGGGCACCAGAATGACAGTCTTTAAGTTTCTGTTTGTAGGTATCTAGGCCTCCTTCAATCCAGAAATGCCTCCATCTCTAACATTGAGCACTTGCATTTTTGTAGATTTCATCTGGTTTTCACTTTATGAACATTCTTATAGTAAACTTCCTTTGTTTAGACTAGTCTGAATGTCTCTACTTTCCAAACCAAAGAGCCCTGATTAAGACAATCGATGAAGATGTCTCAAAACATTCATTTTATTATCCTATAACTAAACTCTTGACTCTGAAGGTGAGCTCTGCAGCTTTTGAATTCATCCTTCTGCTAAGACTGCAGCCATTGGAACTCCCTAGAGAGACTTCTGTGTTCTCTTGTGAATGCTTCTTGCTGATTCTTACCATTTTCCCCTTGTTTCTTTTATTACAGACTACTTTTTGGAGGGGAGAGGGGCAGAGGGAGGAGAGATAATCTTAAGCAGACTCCACACCCAGCATGGAGCCAATGTGGGGCTTGATCTCGTGACCCTGAGATTGTGACCTGAGCCAAAATCAACAGTTGGACACTTAATTGATTGGGCCACCCAGGCGCCCCTATTACAAACTATTGACTAAGCCCATCTCTCTCATACCCACCTAATATGAACTTGGCATCCTGCTGGTTTTCATGCTCTGCCTGATATGAGTCTTTAACATGCTTTATAGGACAACCAGTCCTATAACTGATTATACCTTAGCTTTGATTTTTCATTGCTTTACCAGGAACAAACTTAGTTTTCCAGGGTATTCTCAAACATCAGGGACAAAGCTAGTTAAAAAATGTCTTTTTATAGGCTTCATCTCAGAGTACATGAACTTAAAATGGAACCCAAAAATCTACATTTTATCTAGTTCACAGGTGGTGCTGATACAAGTGATTCTTGAGCCAAGCTTGACAAACGATGCTCTGGGGCACTGGATCCCAAATTCATTAGGAAACTAATGGATTATTTTAATGCCTCAGGGAGCATTTTTAAATGATCTCTTTTGGGGGTCACACCCATGAATGTTCTGAATCAGTAGCTCTGAAGAAGAGGATGGAATCATGTTAATTGACCTAAAAAATTGAATGGAGAATCAAAGTACATACTCTTTGGATTACACCAGGTAGAGCTTCTCTTCTGCAAGAGAACCATCTGCTATGTATATTGCATGTAGACATGCACATCTCTACACATAGTGGTCACAATTTCTGGCAGAAGATGGGGAAATTACTCATTTGAAAAGCTCCTCAGGTGAGACTTATGTGTTCCTGCCTTCCCTTCTAATTATTGATCATCATCCAAGTACGAGCATTATAATATTTTACAGAGTGTTGCCAAATTTAAAAATGCTTCACTTGGCCATATGAAAACCATTAGAACTGAATTAATCTTTCTTATTTCATGAGATATAATTCATGAGGTATCCCTCTGGATCCTCAAAAAAGATTCAAAAATTAAATCCTCTTATTGACATGAATAATGTGTAAGTAGCCCTTTCTGGTTTGGAAGGATACTTTAGTATTTCACAAGAGTCTCTTGGAAGTGTATTAATTTATTGTGTCATTGTGGCTCCCTCTTCATCTGCCTAAACATTCATAGAGCCAGAAACTGTCACTGGGTAAGAGTGGGATTGGAGTACTTCCTCAGAAAAGATTATAGTTGGTTAAATACTGCCAGTTTTTCTTTTTAAAACTATTTTAGGGAACTGACAGCACAAATTGCCTGTTGGATTTTCACAAATTACAAAATGGCCTCACCCTCCAAAGAACATACAATTCATATGCCACTAATTTCCCATTTTATAAATCACCTTCAAATAAATTTTTTCTGGGTGTCCCTCCCTTCCAAAGTTAACAGAAGGAAGGAAATGATGAAGATTAGAACAGGAATAAATGAAGTAGAGAACAACAACTACAAAATCAATGAAGCTAAAAGTTGGTTTTTAAAGAAGATAAGCAATACCAACAAGCTTTAAGCTAGACTGATCAAGAAAAGAACAGAGAAGACTTAAATAAAGAAAATCATAAATGAAAGAGGAAACATAGCTGATGACACAAATAAAAACGATCATAAAATACTATTATGAATAATGACACACAAATCAATTGGACACCTTAGAATAAATGGATGAATTCCTAGAAGCATAGATCTACCTAGACTGACAAACGAAGACATAGAAAGGCTGAAAAGGGCAATATAAATGGGGTGCCTGAGTGGCTCAGTGGCTGAGTGTCTGCCTTTGGCTCAGGTTGTGATCGCAGGGTCCTGGGATCGAGCCCTGCATCAGGCTTCCACAGTGAGCCTGCTTCTCCCTCTGCCTCTGTCGTGAATAAATAAATACTTTTAAAAAGACCAATAATAAACAAGGATATTGAAGCAGTAATCAAAACCTCCCAAAAAGAAAAACTCAAAACCAAAGGGCTTCATATGTGAATTAAAACAAATATTTAGAAAAGAATTAATATCAATCATTTAAAAACTTTCCTAAAAAATTGGAAGAGAGAATACTTCTAAAGTCATTTTGTCAGGTCAGCATCACCAAATACTGAAACCAGACAGAGACACAAGAAAAGAAAACTACAGGCCAATATCTCTAATGTAAAAATCCTCAACAAAATAATAGCAAACTGAATTCAATAGCACATTAAAAAGAATTACACACATGATCAAGTGGGATTTATCCTTGAGAAGCAAGAATGGTTCAACATAGGCAAACCAATAGATGTGATGTACCACATTAACAGAATAAAGAATTAAAATCATATGATCATTTTAATAGATGCAGGAAAAAAACATTTGAAAAATGTTTTCCCGCATCCTGCATCCATTCATCTATTTTATTCATGATAAAATCTCTCAACAAAATGGTTATCTTGCCCTTTGCAGCAACATGGATGAATTTGGAGGACATTACGCCACATGAAATAACCCAGAACACAAAGACAAAGAGTACATGATACCACTTATGTGAGGAATCTAAAATAGTCAAACTGATAGTAACACTGATAGTAGCATAGTATAATGGCGGCTGCCAGGGCTGGGTTGGGGGGAGAGAGGAGGGGAGCTATTCATCAAAGGGTACTAAAGTTTAGTTATACAAGATAAATAAATCCTGGAGATCTACTGTATAGCATAGTGCCAATAGTTAACAATACTGCATTTTAGTTTTAAAAATTTGCTAAGAGGGTAGATTTTATGTTAAGTGTTCTAATCACATACAGCATAATAATATAAAAAGAATACAGGAAGAAACTTTTGGAGATGATAGGTAAGTCGATGGCATAGATTGTGGTGATATACTTACTTGGGTATATACTTACCTCCAAACTCATCACATTGTATACATTAAATATGTGCAGCTTTTTGTATGTCATTCATAAGTCAAAAAAGTGGTTTAACAAATGAAGTAAATAAAATAAAATAGGAGTGGGAGAAAAAATAAACCAGAATCTTTAACTCTGAAAACCTTTACTAATTGGCTATTATGAATTTATTATTAATACACATCTGTATGATTTGAAAAACATGATTTTGTTATGCTATAATGTGAAAATAAAATTTCTCATAAATTTTTTTTGATCACAGCAGTTTTTTCATCTATGATTAGGAGAAATGTAATAGAAAGGTGAAGGATATGGAAGGAGTGAAGAGATGTTTAAAGAAGCAGACCAAGTCAAAGAACTGTGTGTACTATCCTATTTTTATTTAGGGTAAATATAAATAAAATTGTAAGTATGTATTTTGTAGTCTTTTTTTTTCTCAGTTTTTACCACAGTTCCCATCTTGGAGAGAACTGTCTATATTTACAAAACTAACTTGAAATTATAGATATGTGGATATAGTATGAAAGGAGATGGGATAAGTAGTGAGAGAAAAGAGTGGTGGAAATAAGCATGGATTATAGAAGGTGGGAACAGAGTGACATGACAGGTGACTAGAGCCCAAGGAGAAATGTTATTCAGTGAGAAATTCCCATTGTTAGGAATGCAGATGGACATTTAAGAATGGGAACTCATTGATATTAAATTCAAAGTGTTTGTAAGAAGTATAATCCTTCCCATAGCCTAAATCTTTATAAAAAATCTGTTACCACTCACATAGGTTCCCACAGAAGCAACCACGATATGGAAAAGATAGTATTTGAGGAACAAGGCAAGATAATTTTCAAACTCAATTGATTTAGCAGAAACAGGAACTCAGGATCAAGCAACTCCAAGAAACTCCCTCCTCTCTTTCAAGGAATCCCTGGAGAGAATTGAAAGGAAGTTGAGTCTCTTGATGCACATGTGATTGAGCTAATTTCATTTGAGTCTTAAATTATATGGTGGTTTCAAGGACTTAGTTTTCTGAGCATTATAAATTTACTTCTTTCATTTCCCTATACTCCATGTTTTCCAAATCTTATTCCTCTATTCCCAAACCTTTAGTCTAAGAATTTCTGTACAAAAATCTGCCAATTCAACATATTTGTTACATATGCCAATACTTGGCACCATATTCACTAAAACCTCATTTAATCAGGTCCCAGGTAACCAGCAATATCAATTCATTTTTATTTTCTACATTTAATAATAAGAAAAAGGAGATATTAAAAATTAAAGCCATAAAGTCAGGATTTGGTTAGAAGAGCAATTATTCTTACTACATGCCATGCACTGTACAAAACTCCAGGGAATCAGTTGTGAATGGGATAGATTTGGCTTCTAGACACATAAAGTCCACTAGCCATTCCAGAAAAACTTGTCCTGTTTTATATATCTTTAAACCTAGGATTTTAACCCATACACCCAAGGTCCTCCAACAATAAAATGATTCACTTTTATACCTACAAAGATAGAAAAGTAGTTGAATGCATTTAACTCAGAAAAAAGGTGGGGTTTTTTGAGTTTTAGAGACAATTCTCAACCTTTCTATAATTGAAGGTTTACAAAAGAAATATTTCTAATATTTATTAGAATTGTGAAGGAAATATAAGAATTTGGTAGTGTTTCAAATTACTTCTAAGATTGGCTACTTAATTTGTGGGGACTAGCACAAAATGAAAATGCAGGGCCCTTGTTAGAGGATTCTTAAGAATTTTTAAGCATTAAAACCAGCATATAGGGCAGTCCGGGGAGCTCAGCGGTTTAGCACCGCCTTCGGCCCAGGGTGTGATCCTGGACACCGGGAATCGAGTCCGACGTCGGGCTCCCTGCATGGAGCCTGTTTCTCCCTCTGCCTGTGTCCCGACCTCTCTCTCTCTGTCTGTCTCTCATGAATAAATAAATAAAATCTTTAAAAAAAAAAAAAACAGCACATAGCCCTTCTAAGTTGGGGGCTCTATACAACTGTGGAGGTCTCATGCCCATGAAGCCAGCCCTGGCTCTAAGCTTATGATTCATTAATTTGTTCTAGAATTTTATTTGATACCTGACAAGGCAAACACCTAATGGAGGGTGAAATATAACTGTATCCAGGAAAGCAGGTAACTAAATTTTATCACAATATATCACCTAAGCAATTGCTATGAAGACTGATATTATAATATTTTTTTAAAATGGTTCACCTAATATTTATAACTGCTAACAAAAAAAAACCTCAGAAATAAGATTAGCAACATATTTTATGAATATGTAGGATTTTGAGGTTTAGAAGGTAATTTGGTCTGCAGATACTTTGAAGAAGTAAGAAATTATCAAATTTTCCCTTTTTGTAGATGAGCCTATGATATTGTACCTTCTACTAAAAAAAAAAAGAAAAAATATTTAGGAAATGGAAGTTTATCAGTCAAAATTTTTTTAAAAGATTTTATTTATTTATTCATAGAAACACAGAGAGAGAGAGGCGCAGAGGCACAGGCAAAGGGAGAAGCAGGCTCCATGCAGGGAGCCCGACGTGGGACTGGATCCAGGGTCCCCAGGATCAAACCCCAGGCTGCAGGCAGCACTAAACCGCTGCGCCACCGGGGCTGCCCTAGCAGTCAAAATTTATAATCTTAAGAAGCCATCCTGTGAGATAAGGTGTTTTTAACAGGTAGGGTTACTTAATTAATTATGGGCAATTTACTTCCTAATCAGGTGGAAGTAATTGCATAAAAACAGGGAATAAAGTACATTTGAGTCCTTACATTTTCTCATTTTACTTAGTACATATTATATGGTTTGCCTCAGTTAGCTCTTCCACAAAAAAAAAAAAAAATATTTCCTACTGCTCAAAGATTCGTTTTCTTCATCTTAAAAATGAGAAGTTTCACCTACTTGAATTCTGAATGCTCTCCCAGCCCTAAGTAAATCCAGATCACCTATTGCTAACACGCTGCCTGCAAATCCCTGTGCACAAGATATATATAAAAAAAGAATGAACCACCATTCCTGACCACAGATGGTTTACAATCCAGAAGGCAAGGCAAGCAATTCAGCCAATAATTATAATGTAAGACAGCTCCAAAGTTCTAAATTCTACACTAACAGAAAATCTTACCAAAGAAATACAGAACCTTACAAGGTTTGGATATAATGTAAAATTAATGGACTGAGCATGTAACTCAAATCAGTCTCCTAAACACTAGATGTAGGTGCTAGAGGCCTAAGTGAGTTTTTGTACTATCTTACAGCCAGTATTTTGGATGTTAAACAGCTCTGCCACCTGTACAAATGCCAAGGGCCATATTGACCTTGTGAGTACATTTCCTCCACTTTAGGATGTGTTGACTGAATACATAACATGGACACAATTTCAGACTCCATTTATCTTCATCACTGACTATCGCAGTCAAGTGACCATGAGGCAGAACACTGACTTCCTTAATCTACTTGTTTTGTATCCTGGAAAATTTTATTTGGTCGGCAGCCTTTTCAACATTACATAGCTCTCATCTCACATATTTGGTCCAGTTGATTCAATTGGGTTATAGTACATCATTCATCTTTTAATAAACAATGAAAATCAGGAAGATTAAAAAGTGACAGTTTGAAATATATCATAAAATATAGCCAAAGTAACAGAAATTGAATTAATATGACTTTAACATTATTTTCAAAGGTCTTCAGTCTAGAATTTGGGCTCAATTTCCTGGCTGGTTGTAAAATGAGACCACAGTACTTAAATGATGTGCCCAAAGAGAAGCCATGATCAGTGGCTGAACTGGCCAGCCTGTGAGCAGCAGGGCTGCAGTAGATATTAAGCTTTTATATCCTGAGCTTCAAAAGAATCAAGAGCACAATTTTCGTTAATAAAAAGTGTGCTTACTCGAGTCCAAGACTTGAAATGATACCTCCCTGGTTATCCACTTGGAAAATGTGATAATGTTGATATCATACGTTGGGATCCCAGGGGAACAGACACTGAGATGGAGATTTGCAGGTGGGTGGCTTATTGCGAAGTGTCTGCAGTGACAGTACTTACAAAGGGAGTGAGGGAGGCAGGACTGGGCAGGGGGAGAAGTTGAACTGTGATGCATTTGCAGCAAAGTGATTGGCCACTCTCACATGTAGCTCTGGGACTGGTTTAGTTCTTTAGCTATGTCCCAAATTAAAGCAGAGGCTAGGCCTTTATACGGTATAACCTGAGGAGGGCCTCAGCCTGGAGCAGTCAGCAGGCAACAATGCTGACAGGCAGGAGCATAGGTGCCTTGGCCCTGAAGAGGGCACCAAGGCTGTGCACCTCAGCATCCACTGGAGTTTACTCCTTGCGTCACTCAGATCTGCTTGCTTCGTCCCATCTGAGAAGAACTCTTCCAGGATTCTGGTTGGTCTTTTTACCAGGGAAGACTTCCATATGGAAAGTTAGCAGAATGAACTGAAGCCTCCATGATTCCAGCTAAGTCTCAGGACTGCAACTAATGCTTAGCATCTTTTTGCTTGACTACACATTCTACTTACCTATTACCTCTGATAGTCTAAGGGGCTTATCTGAGGGAGGGACTCTGACAAGTTTTAGAACCCCATACTTTCTAAAAAATAGGGCTTCTGTACTTGTCCATTTACTTTCATAGTTGGACAGTAGAGAACCTGGTTTCTGCACTTGTCTGTTTACTATAAAAATTAGGAGAGAATCAAGCAACACCATAGTAAATCATCTGGGTACCAAATATATCCCCCTGCTACCATGTGTATGTACAACAGCCCTACTGTCTCCTGATCATTAGGGTCAATTACTTCTGTTAGGATGGTGCTTTTTCCTTGCCTAACTGGTGGTCTTGGTACAAGGAAACAAAAGTGACCAGGAGGTACCTGTGTTCCCTAATAAAAGACTTTTTCCTTTGGAACCACATTCTTTGTACCAGTCGTGTCCTGTAGAGAAGGGAAGCCCAAATTCTCCAAATGCATCCCTGAAATCAATGATAAACACAGCACACAGAATGCAAGAGAGAGGGTTAGTATCAGGATTATTATAATATATAATATTATATTAGTAGTAGTATAGAGTAAGGTCAAGGATTGGAAGAAAGTTAAAATGAATATTGTAGTGATTGAGTCAAAAACTGATGACGGGGGCACCTGGGTGGCTCAGCAGTTGAGCATCTGCCTTTGGCTCAAGGCGTGATCCCAGGGCCAGGGGTCAAGTCCCACATCAGGCTTCTTACAGGGAGCCTGCCTCTCTCTCTGTGTCTCTGATGAATTAATAAATAAAATCTTTTAAAAAAAGATGAGGGCCTCAAAGCAAGGCAGCAGCAATACATAAGAAAGATCAGCATCTGAAACACTAAAAACATGGAATAATCCAGATGAATAGAAGGGGAGGGTCCTAAGGGAGAATGAGAAAGCTCAGATAATCCCTATGACTCTAGCTTAGGGTACTGCCAGCAAAGATAGAGGATATAGGGGAAAGAGCATGTTTGGTTCTTTATTTGGTTTGTTTTCAAGTTGCCACAGGAGACTTAATATTTTAGGGTCCTACATTGACCAATCAATGACATTGAGGGAGCCCCCTAATTCTTTATGTACTCGTTTCAAACTGCAGGCCTTCTTTAAATGAAAGTTAGCTGTGCTCCTTGAATTTTGGAAACTGGAACAAGCATAACTTCATATCTTTTAAATGTTTTATGTAGATTATACTCCTATAGAAATTAATTCAAAGCGAAACTCATATGTTAGCCTGTGCCCATATTGATTTTTCCAACAACTATCTGTTCCAAACTGCCTACTGGACCCCTTCACATGGAGAGCATGCCAGCATCTCAGACTCAGCACATCCAAGTTTAATTAAGTCCCACCCCTGCCAGTTTTCCCTCATCTGCAGACCTCAGCTCTTAGAGCCTCAATTTATGACGAAGGAGCCACCATCCTCTCAGGCAGGTTTGCAAACAACAGCCCACAGCACAAATTCAGCCCATCACCTGTTTCTGTTAATAGAGATTTATTACACTTCATCTATATCTTGTCTGTGGTTGCTTTTGTGCCACTGTGGCAGAGTTGAGTAGTTGTGACAGAAACTCTATGGCCCACAAAGTCTAAAATATTTAGAACAAATTTGCTGACAACTGCCCTAAATCAGCCAGGATCAAAATCTCAGAGTCATGTCAGACTCACTTCTTTTCTCTCACCTCATCCACTCCCTGTCCTCAATCTTTTTTTAAGATTTTATTTATTTATTCATCACACACACACACACACACAGGCAGAGGGAGAAACAGGCTCCATGCAGGGAGCCCCATGCGGGACTCAATCCTGGGTCTCCAAGATCACACCCTGGGCTGAAGGTGGCGCTAAACCGCTGAGCCACCGGGGCTGCCCCACTAAATGCCACTACCACCAGATGTCTCCTCCTACTTTCCCCTCCCTATTTTCACTCAGCTTAACATACCTCAGCACTCTGCAAATTCCTAACATGGTCTTCGCAGATCTGCCTGGCTTCTATCTCTTTCCTTGTTGGTATGTGAAGCTAGAAAGAGGCCCATAGTCTTCCTTCCTGGGGCAAGGGAATGGTGGGGGAAGTGAAGGGGAAGCTTCACAGAAGAAATTATTCTACTGATGAAAGATAAATAGGCATTTATGACTGTGAAGAAGGCATTGAGAAAACAAGGTGTGTTTAGGGAATGGCCAGTAGTTGGTATTGTAGGAAAAATAAGTATTTGGTATTATGAGAATATAGTACATGCAGAGAGGAAAAAAGAAAAGTGTATCCATAAGAAGATAATGAGCCTAGAGATGGAGAAGCACATTCTAGAATCCTTATTTATTCTCTCCACCTGGGTCAGCCCCAGCTCCCACTCATCATTCATCATTCTAGGCCCATTCTATGACATCTTCTCTGGTTGCTCCCAATCAAGTCCTCCCTCCTTCCTGTGGGCTCCTATAATAATGCATCCTATCTTCTTCCATCTATCACTTTCTTTTTTAAAAATATTTTATTTATTTATTCATGAGAGACACAGACTGAGAGAGAGAGAGAGGCAGAGACACAGGCAAAGGAAGAAGCAGGCTCCATGCAGGGAGCCTGATGTGGGACTCGATCCCGGGACTCCAGGATCACGCCCTGGGTCAAAGGCAAGCGCTAAACCGCTGAGCCACCCAGGGATCCCCGATGAGCCATCTATCACTTTCTAACTTGGGGGACAGGACAGCAGAATAGAAGCTCAAGCTTGCTATAAGTAGTTTGAAAAGCTATTAATAGGTAGGTAATAATCTTCCTCCACTTATTGCCCAAGTAATGATCAGCAGTCCCCTCCTCTTCCCAGGTCATGGCTTCCTTATTTATAGTGTGGTAGCACCTTGGAAGCACATGAGGTTTCTGTAGACTGGAAAGTGCTAAAGAAATAAACACTAACAAATACTTGGTAAAGATTTGCAATTTGAGGAAACACCTGCAAGTTTTGAGAGTGGGAAACCATTTGTTTAGTTATATCTCTCCCTGGACTCTAAGAGAACTGAAGTTCAGACAGCGACTCTGTCATATGCATTTGTATCATATCAGCACATAAAGAACATTCAGCACATATTTATAAAATTAAACTGTCCCACTGAAGCGGACAAGAGATCTGATCACAATGCACTGATTTTTAATAACCCCCACACTAACAATTATGGCCCAGCTCATGTTTTCCTCTCTAAATAGTCATCTTGGAATATTTAAGTTTTTTGATATACAAAGTATCAAAAGGAAATTCAGAGAATTGTACTTGATATCAGTATTTTAATCAGGGAAGAAAACTGTGAATAGAGATACTTCAAACTGAAACTAGTTATGGAGCTCAGAGGCATGCTGCAACAGGATGGCTAATAGAGTGAAAATGAAGTTTAACCTTTACAGTGATAGGATATAACAGTGGGGTTGTCCTGACAGCAGGAGAGTGATTAACAGTGATTATCCTGTACCATTTTAGGAACATGATTTAATTTTTATTTTTGATGTTGGAGGCATTTTCTTTTTTTTTCTGAGTTTTTTTTTTTTGCATCTTTTTTTATTGGAGTTTGATTTGCCAACATATAGTATAATACCCAACGCTCATCCAGTCAAGTGCGTCCCTCAGTGCCCGTCACACAATCACCCCAACCCGCCGCCCACCTCCCTTTCCACTACCCCTTGTTCGTTTCCCAGAGGTAGGATTCTCTCATGTTCTATCACCCTCACTGATATTTCCCACTCATTTTCTCTCCTTTCCCCTTTATTCCCTTTCACTACTTTTTATATTCCCCGAATGAATGAGACCATATAATGTTTGTCCTTCTCCAATGGACTTACTTCACTCAGCATAATACCCCCCAGTTCCATCCATGTTGAAGCAAATGGTGGGTATTTGTCATTTCTAATGGCTGAGTAATATTCCATTATATACATAGACCACAGCTTCTTTATCCATTCCTCTTTCGATGGACACTGAAGCTCCTTCCACAGTTTAGCTATTGTGGACATTGTTTCTATAAACATTGGGGTGCAGGTGTCCTGCCATTTCACTACATCTGTAACTTTGGGGTAAATTCTGAGCAGTGCAATCGCTGGGTCGTAGGGTAAGTTATATTTTTAACTATTGAGGAACCTCCACACAGTTTTCCAGAGTGGCTGTACCAGTTCACATTCCCACCAACAGTGCAAGAGTGTTCCCCTTTCTCCACATCCTCTCCAACATTTGTTGTTTCCTGTCTTGTTAATTTTCACCATTCTCATTGGTGTGAGGTGGTATCTCATTGTGGTGTATTTCTTTTTTTTTTTTAAGATTTTATTTATTTATTCATGAAAGACACACAGAGAGAAAGGCAGAGACGTAGACAGAGGGAGAAGCAGGCTCCAGGCAGGGAGCCTGATGTGGGACTCCATCCTGAGACCACAGATCACAACCTGAGCCAGGGGCAGGTGCTCAACTGCTGAGCCATCCAAGCATCCCTCATTGTGGTTTTGATTTGTATTTCCCTGATGGCAAGGGATGTGGAGCATTTTCTCATGTGCTTGTTGGCCATGTGTATGTCTTCTTTGGTGGAATTTCTGTTTATGTCTTCTGCCCATTTCATGATTGGATTGTTTGTTTCTTGGGTGTTGAGTTTAATAAGTTCTTTATAGACTTTGGATACTAGCCCTTTATCTGATATGTCATTTGCAAATATCTTCTCCCTTTCTGTAGGTTGTCTTTTAGTTTTGTTGATGGTTTCTTTTGCTGTGCAGAAGCTTTTTATCTTGATGAAGTCCCAATAATTCATTTTTGCTTTTGTTTCCCTTGCCTTCATAGATTTTAAGAACTTGTAAGAAGTTGCTGTGGCCAAGTTCAAAAGGGTGTTGCCTCTAGCATTTTGATGGATTCTTGTCTCACATTTAGTTCTTTCATCCATTTTGAGTTTATCTTTGTCAATGGTGTAAGAGTCTAGTTTCATTCTTCTGCACGTGGCTGTCCAATAATCCCAGCACCATTTATTGAAGAGACTGCCCTTTTTCCAGTGGATAGTCTTTCCTGCTTTGTCGAATATTAGTTGACCATAGAGTTGAGGGCCCATTTCTGGGTTCTCTGTTCTGTTCCATTGATCTATGTGTCTGTTTTTGTGCCAGTACCACACTGTCTTGATGATCACAGCTTTGTAGTACAACCTGAAATCTGGCATTGTGATGCCCCCAGCTATGGTTTTCTTTTTCAATATTCCCCTGGCTATTAGGGGTCTTTTCTGATTCCACACAAATCTTAAGATGATTTGTTCCAACTCTCTGAAGAAAGTCCGTGGTATTTTGATAGGGATTGCATTGAATGTGTAAATTGCCCTGGGTAGCATTGCCATTTTCACAATATTCATTCTTCCAATCCATAAGCATGGAGTACTTTTCCATCTCTTTGTGTCTTCCTCCACTTCTTTCAGAAGTGTTCTGTAGTATTCAGGGTATAGATCCTTTACCTGTTTAGTTAGGTCTATTCCTAGGTATCTTATGCTTTTGGGTGCAATTATAAATGAGATTGACTCCTTAATTTCTCTTTCCTCAGTTTCATTGTTAGTGTATAGAAATGCTACTGATTTCTGGACATTAATTTTATATCCTGCCACACTGCCGAATTGCTGTATGAGTTCTAGCAATCTTGGGGTGGAGTCTTTTGGGTTTTCTATGTACATTATCATGTCATCAGCAAAGAGGGAGAGTTTGACTTCTTCTTTGCCAATTTGAATGCCTTTTATTTCTTTTTGTTGTCTGATTGCTGAGGCTGGGACTTCTAGTTCTTTGTTGAATAGCAGTGGTGAGAGTGGACATCCCTGTCGTGTTTCCTGATCTTAGGGGAAAGGCTCCCAGTGTTTCCCCATTGAAAATGATATTTGCAAAAAAAAAATAAAAAATTAAAAATTAAAAAAATTAAAAAAAAAAGAAAATGATATTTGCTGTGGGCTCTTCGTAGATGGCTTTTAAGATGCTGAGGAATGTTCCCTCTATCCCTACACTCTGAAGAGTTTTGATCAGGAATGGATGCTGTATTTTGTCAAATGCTTTCTCTGCGTCTATTGAGAGGATCATATGGTTCTTGTTTTTTTTCTTGTTGATATGACCTATCACGTTGATTGCTTTACGGGTGTTGAACCAGCCTTGCATCCTGGGGATAAATCCCACTTGGTCATAGTGAATAAACTTCTTAATGTACTGTTGGATCCTATTGGCTAGCATCTTGTTGAGAATTTTTGCATCTGCGTTCATCAGGGATATTGGTCTATAATTTTCCTTTTTGGTGGGGTCTTTGTCTGGTTTTGGAATTAAGGTGATGCTGGCCTCATAAAATGAGTTTGGAAGTATTCCATCCCTTTCTATCTTTCAGAACAGCTTTAATAGAATAGGCATTGTTTCTTCTTTAAATGTTTGATAGAATTCCCCTGGGAAGCCATCTGGCCCTGGACTTTTGTGTCTTGGGAGGTTTTTGATGACTGCTTCAATTTCCTCCCTGGTTATTGGCCTGTTCATGTTTTATATTTCTTCCTGTTCCAGTTTTGGTAACTTGTAGTTTTCCAGAAATGCGTCCATTTCTTCTAGATTGCCTGATTTATCGGCATATAGCTGCTCATGATATGTTTTTTAAATTGTTTGTATTTCCTTGGTATTGGTTATGATGTTTCCTTTTTCATTCATGATTTTATTAATTTGAGTCTTTTTGTTTTTAATAGGGCTGGCTAATGGTTTATCTATCTTTTTATTTCTTCCTATTGGAGGCATTTTCAAGAAATAACCTAAGTTTCCTTTGTGTTCCTGAAATAAGCTACACTAAGTTTTGCTTATGGGGCTTATCTGGTTTTGTCTGTGAGGGAACTCTTCAAGCCTAGTCTCCATTTTATTTTATTTTAATAAAGAATATTAAAAGTATTCTGAGTGGCTTAATAAGTTATGTTCTCATTGGTCAAAATGATTGTGAAGCTTGGTTCTGTAATCACTTTAAGAATGTGACATCTTTTTAAAACATGCTGAGTGTTATAAAATAGTCATTGGGGGGGGACAAACTTATTTTTTAGGAAAACAATCAAAACTATAAGCCAAGTATGATACTAATTCAGTTAGAAATTATACTTTAGAATTAAATTATGCTATTTCTTGCACAGTTACTTGAAAACAAGTCCAAAAGAGGAAATACAGAAACATTTGGAGCAACAGAAACAACATTCATTGGAATAAGGACCTATTTTTCAGAGTTCAGGACTTCCTTGGAAGGTTGAGTATCATCTTTATAAAAATCCAACCCATTCCTTTATAGTCACTCATCTTTCTGCTAACAAATAATCCCTCTTGGCCTGCTTTCACTGACACAATTGACCGAGTTAGGAAGCATCAAACAGAAGTTTTGGTAAAGAATCTATCTGACCATTATGTAACACTCAGATTAGCTGATATTAGGCAAATATTATTGGCCCTTATTTCTAATAGTTGTTACAATATAGTTTACTGAGGTAAATTAATGCATCTCCATGTTTGTTTCTCAAACTGAATATCCCTTATTCTCCATCAGGATTCCCAAGGGATCTAATAACCACTTGACAGTGTTTATACCCTGATTTCTATCTCTGTAACTAGGAATCTCTGACATTTCACTCTATACCTTCAATTCTTCCAGATTTTTCCCTACTTGCCCAGTCTTGACTTCTGTCTAGAACCATACCTTTCAATATAGTAGTATATACCCATCCACCTTGGCAAAGAGCATCCACTTCCTAGTCCCCAGAAAACCTGTGACTACATTACCTTAGATGGCAAAAGGGAAACTGTAGTTATGATTAAGGACCCTGAGATGGTAGATTATCCTGAGATATTAAAGGGGCCCATTGTAATCATATAGGTCCTTATAAGGGGCACTTGGGTCACATAATCGGTTAAGCATCCAACTCCTTTAAAAAATATTTATTTATTTAGAGAGAGAGAAAGAGAGTGCATGTACAAGGAGGGGGGTGGGGCAGAGGGAGAAGCAGACTCCCCACTGAGTGGGATTCCCAACACAGGGCTGGATCCCAGGACCTGGAGCTCATGACCTGAGCCAAAGACATATACTTAACTGACTGAGCCACTCAGATGCTCCAGCATCTGACTTTTGGTTTCAGCTCACGTCATGACCTCAGGGCTCTGGGATAGAGCCCTACACCATGCTCCATGCTCAGTAGGGAGTCTGCTTGAGATTCTCTGTCCCTCTCCCTCTGCCCCTCCTGCTCATGCTCTCTCTCTCTCTCTCTCAAATAAATACATAAATAAATCTTGTTGGTTTTTTTTTAAACCTTATAAGAGAAAGAGGAAAGCAGGAGAGTTAGAATCAGAAAAGGAAATGTGATAATTGATGCCAGAGGAGGACACAGGGATGCAGCTGGGAGCAAAAGAAGGTGGGCATCCTCCAGAAGCTGGGAAAGGAAAGAAATGGATTATCCCCTAGAGTCTATCCCCTGACACAACTCTGTCAACACCTTGACTTTAGCCCCATAGGACCCATTTTGACTTCTGACTTCCATAACTGTAAAATAATAAATTTGTTTTGTTTTAAACTACCAAGGGTGTAGTAATTTGTTGCAGTAACAGTAGGAAATTAATTCAGCTAGACACTAGTCTCATGTGGTTATTTAAATTGAACTGAATTAAGTTTTTAACATTTGAAAAAAAATTTCTCATTCTAGCTATATTTCAACCTCAATAGCAACCTGTGACTGGTGGATACCGTATTGGACAACACAGGTTATAGAATGTTTTCATCATTACGGAAAGTTCCATCCAACAGAATTGTGCTGCTATAGAGGTCTTTTTGACTTACCCCAGATATCCTACCAGCATAGTATATTTAACAAAGCTAAACTGAACACTTTCTCTTTAATCCCAAACCTCCTTGTCAATAGCATTGACCAGAAGACTATACAAAGCAGTAGTTTGATTTTGGCTCAAAAAATAATTTGATACAATTGTTTCAGGAATCATTTGGCAGCCCACAGATAAGAAAATGGAGAAACAGTCCATTACAGGTCCTGCTCTTTATTGATGTCCCCTGCTAGATGCCTAGCAGCTTACCTCACAAAATGTAAAAACAAAATTCCCTGTTCCTTTCAGGGTTGGCAATGATTCTGTTTGCCCTGAATTGCAGTTAGACTTTCCCCCTCTATCCTATCCTGCTTTATTCTCCTTCCCTTCACAGGCATTGATCCTTCACAAGCATCTTGTGCCCTAAACTCCATCTCAGTGTTTATACCTAGAGAATTACCCTTCAACATCAACTTACCTCTCCAGCCAAAAAGTATATTAAAAACAAAACTTACTATTCTCAGACTGTCCATAGATTTCTCTTCTCTCTTCTTATAAGTCCAGTTTTTGTCTTTGTTAACAACAGTCTGATAGCTTTCACTTGTATATGTGAATAAAATATTTCTATTAATGCTAACTGAAAATCTAGGAATGTTCTTTGACACTATAAATTTAAAGAAAATAAAACAAAAACACATACATAAAGAACACTAACAAATCTGTAGAAGAAACATTTAATGCAAAAGAAAATAGGCAAAATATTGATTAGGCACTTCATACGATAGTATATCAAAAGGTAAGTAAAATGCAAATGTGCTCAGAATCCTTAGTCATTAATGTAAATCAAAATTGCAATGTAGTACCACTAAACTTTTAACAAAGTGACTAGATTTAAAAGGACAACAATAGATATGAAGCAACTACCATTGTCATACACTGCTGAAGTAAATTGGTTCAAATATTTTAGGAAATTCTTGGCAATATCTGCTAAAACTGAAGATACACACACACCCTATGACCCAACTACTCCACTATTGGGGGAAATGGCAAATAGAAATCTGTGCAAATATTTACTAAAAACCATGCACAAAAATGTTCATAGTAACCTCATGTATAATAATTTAAAACTGGAATCAGCTAAAATGTTCATCAATAATAGATTGGCTAATATATTTTACCCATACAATAGAATACTACAGCATTAAAATGAAAGGAATGAGTGTTGCAAAAAAAATGAATGAATCTCTTAAATATGATGTTGAGCAAGAATTTAGACATAAAAGTGTATGTTATGGAATAAACTATATACCCCTCCCCCTTCCAAATTCATGTGTTGAAGCCCTAACTCCAAATGTGACTGTATTTGGAGATAGGGCCTTTAGAGAGAAAACTAAGATTAAATGAGATCAGAAGGATGGAACCTATCCAAGAGAACTGGTGTCCTTATTAGAGGAGGAGGAAATGCCAGGAGTGTGTGTGCACAGTGAGAAGACGGCCATTTACAAGCCAGAAAAGGAGCCCTTCCCAGAAACTGGCCCTGACAATACCTTGATCTTGAACTTTCAGCCTCCGAACTGTGAGAAGATAAATTTCTGCTAGTTAAGCCACCTAGTCCATGATACTTTGTTATGGCAGCTCGAGCAGGCTAACACAATTTAATATAAATTATTAGAAAACAAAAACCTAATCTATGAAATCAGAGGTAAAGTGAGGTCCTTTCATGAAAGACATTGGTTATGACTAGGAGAAGGCAGGAAGGGGACATCTGGGGTCCTGCTAGTGGTCTGTTCCTTGATCTTAGTGGTGAACACATCAGTGTTATTGTAAAATGCTATGGGACTTCTGGTATGTGTTGCTGGTATGTGTTGATCATTAGAAAGAAATAGGAAAGGGACACCAGGGTGGCTCAGTCAGTTGAGTATCCAACTCTTGGTTTTGGCTCCGGTCATGATCTCACAGTCATGAGATTGAACTCCACATCAGGCCCTACACTCAGAGAGAAATCTGCTTCAGATTCTCTTCCTCTCCCTCCCCTTCTGCCCTCTCCCTGCTGGTATGCATGTGTGCGCTCTCTCTCAAATAAATAAAATCTTTTAAAATAAGTGAATAAAATAAATAAACAGGACAAATCAGATTCATCGGGGAGGATAAATGGTGGATGCCAGAGGAGTTCAGGGGACCTGGATAAAATAGAGCCCTCCAACCCCTACTTCCTCATGGGAACTGATACAAAACAGGTTTTCTGCCTTCCTTTTCTCATCCCTATATTTTTATTTCTCAGAGAATACATTCCCTTAGGAGAACTTCAGAAAGCCCCTCTCAATAGGGCTGACTGTAAAAGAATGGGAAAGGAAAAAGTATCCCCCTGGCCAAAGGTGGTAACACAAATAGATGTTTGTTTCCAAAACCAGATTTGTAAGACTGCAAGACCAAGCTCGTATGGGTACTGCCCAGCCTGGTTTCATGAACGGTGGTCTCTAAATAGTTCCTAATAAAAATTATCTTAAGAAAGTACAAACTAAGAATTTATCACCACTTTGGATTTTATATGCCTTGTATATTTGTTTCTTTAGATAAAACTCCAGGAAAATACTTCATCTTTTTTTCCTCCAGAATAAACTTCAGAAAGTTTTGGTAAGAATTTGCCCAAATCAGGCAAAATATGGAATTTGATTTTGGATCCATGTTACTATATGTGCTGGCTTCAGGAGCACCTGGTTTTATCTGCACTTACCCTTAAAGCTGGATTCAGCACTTCTCCACATTTTTTCTTTCTTTTTTTAAAAAAGATTTTATTTATTTACTCATGAGAGACAGAAAGAGAGAGAGAGAGAGAGAGAAAAGCAGAGGGAGAAGCAGGCTCCATGCAGGGAGCCTGACTGGGACTCTATCCCAGAACTCCAGGATCACGCCCTGGGCTGAAGGCGGCACGAAACTGCTGAGCCACCCAGGCTGCCCTCCACATTTATTCTTAAGAATTGACTACCTTCAAAGGCAATATTAAGCAATATATATTTTCCGGAAGATTTAGGAAAATATTTGGGGAAAGTAGTTTTAATGACAAATACTGTAGAGCAGCTATTCAATAAATCACCCATTCAGTAATCTTTTTTATTTGCACTTAGACTCTTGGCTTCATACCAATCTGAGGTCTTCTCACTCTGATACTTTCCCTCACTTTCCTAGCTAAATCCTTTCTGCTCTACAGTCTTCCAAAGTCCAACTCTAGCGAGCCAGCCCTCCTGATGCATATACAGCCCAGTGGGAAAGGTAGTCCAGCCTCTGACCCAATTTCTTTCTCAGTTAACTGTCCTGTGGGCTTGACCAGCCTTTCATAATCCACCAGAACTTTAGATGATAAATTTTCATCTAAAGCATTGCATATATAAGCAGAAAGGTGAGCAATATCTTTTGCATGCTTGCTCCGATTAACAAAAATTTAGTTTAGAATCAGGACTTCTCTGAGCACATAACTTCTCAGTGCCACACATTCGCCATGAATTTGAACATTTGTGGAAAATTTGGGGACACTTAAAAATTGTGGTGCTGTGGGGCCACCTGAGTGGCTCAGCCAGTTGAGTGGCTCAGCCAGTTAAGTGGCTGGCTCTTGATTTTGGCTCAGGTCATGGTCTCCAGGCCCTGGGATCAAGCCCCATGTTGCTCCATGCTCAGCAAGGAGTCTGTTTGAGATTTTCTCTCTCTCCCTCTGCCCTTCCCTCTGCTTGTGTGCTCTCTGTCTCTCAAATAAATGCATCTTTTTTTTTTTTTTAATTATGGTGCTGTGAAAACACAATGTATTTCTATACTTTCATCTTGCTTCCATGATTCTGGCCTAAATGCAGAAAAGCAGTAAACACACTAGCCAATAATAGCTGACCATGGTTAACAGCAAAACATGTACATACTGTACAGATAAAAAAAAAAATATCCTTTTCATATGACATACTGACCTCTCAATTTGTGTCATTTCCTTGTGATGACTCAAACAAAACAGTGACTAAGATGGTAAATGCTTTTACTTTGAATAGATCAAAATGCCTGTGACAAAACTGTTCTGATCTAATGCAGTGTGGAGTGATCCACATACCATGTGAACACTGCCATCAGAAAAGTGTCAATACCTGAATTTCTGTCACTCACCCTATTTTCAAGATCTGGGCTGCTTGTATTGCTTTTTCTTTCTAAGGTTCAATATCCTAATTCATTATAGCATCAACCTTTATGTGCACTTATTAAGCCAAATTCACATTTAGCCTACCCTGTCATTTCAACCATTTTTCCATCTAGTCATCCGTTTAAAAAAAATACTTGTTGACTAGCTCATATTTGAAAGGTATCTTATAAGAGTTATAAAGATGAATAAGGTAATTCCCCATATTCATTAACTTCACATTTAATCAAGGAAATTATACACTGAAAACAGAACAAATAACTATAAACAATAAAGACAAAGTAGAAGAGGTTGTTTATTGCCTGAAGGAAGTGGGGGAGCCAGAATGATCTTTTCAAAGCTAATCAGATCATCTCCTCTACTTAAATCCCTCTAATGGCTTCCCTATCACATTCAAAATAAAAAATAAAATGTGAGCATTTCAAACCAATCTCCAGCTTTTTAGCCAGCATTAAATCCTCCTATTGTATCTCTTATTCATTGTGTGTCTGACACGCTGGTCTTCAATTCAAACAGGAGGTAGAATATATTTTTTTAATTAAATTGCTTACTGTTGCATGTCTTGTGTTTATATGTCAGAGGAGCCCTTCCTGTAACATGTCAAAACAGTGAAGCCACCATTAAATACTTCTGGTAGTGTCAAAATTTCCCAGCTACAGACCACAGGGGAAAGAAAGGATTTATGCTATGACCTGTCATCACATCCATAGCATGGTGCTTTGGTTTTAAAGTGGTGTCTTTCTGCAGTAGCCCCAAAACTCAACGTTAGGAAAGAACTCTGGAAAAGTATCCTCTGATTATATCTTTTACAAGTTTTGTAATAAGTGAAAGGATGGTTTTCATAGCAATAATAACAAGAGTAGCTAACATTTATTAAGCACATTGCTATGTATATTTTTAAGATTTTATTTATTTATTCATGAGAGACACAGAGAGAAAGAGAGAGAGAGAGACAGAGACAGAGAGGCAGAGACACAGGCAGAGGGAGAAGCAGGCTCCATGCAGGGAGCCCAATGTGGGACTCGATCCAGGGTCTCCAGGATCACACCCTGGGCCAAAGGCAGACGCTTAATGGCTGAGCCACCCAGGCATCCCAAATTGCTATGTATTTATGTCAAGAAGTAATGCTAATTTCTTTACACATTTAAGTTAATTCCCCTCAAACCCATGATGTAATACTGTTACTATTATAATTTTCTTGGTAAAAAGCAAAGTTAGAGAAGTCAGTACTTTGCACAAGAATATAATTTGCTATCTAGAATGAGCTTTTATTTTTTAATTTTTAATTTTTTAGAATGCCCTTTCAAAATTATGTCATGTATCATTCGATGTCAATATAACAAATTTTTATTACACCATAGCAAATCTTTCTGGATTCCTTATTATTCCAAGCAGAGTTAACACCTGTGTTATGTTTTGAACCCCTAGAAGTACAAAACTATTGCAAATGATAGTTTGTCCCTAGGCATGGGCCTGTAGATGGGCACAACAATGAGCATACAAGCAAATTATTTTTCTAGATAAAAACTATGTCTTTGGAAAAAAAAAAAACATACCTTTGGTTTTTTTTTTTTTACAAATGTAATTAAATATGAGCATTTTGACAATTTCTCAAAAGGCATTCAAAGTTAAGTACTGTTATTTTAAATAGTAACATGATAAAAAAAAATCAATAGTATCTCAGTGCTATCAAATCTCATTTCCTCAGTGGCTTCTCTGAGATTGCCATGGCTCAAAGTAATACATTTTGCAGTGAGAAAAGACACATTAGGCTTTAACCAAGGGATGTATTTCTTTTTATAGTTACAGAGCATAAGACTCTCTTGGGGTGCTTGAGAATCTGATTAGCAAGGCTGACTTAAGTGGGACTCATGAATTGGCATTTTAACCAGTATCCAAGTGATTTAATTTAGTATCAGGGAAGTCATTTTGAAAAACATTGTTCTTGGACATACTAAAAGTATTTTCCTACTTAGGAAAGAAAAAAGGAGCCAAGTAACATCTTCTTACTTGCTTAAAAGAATAGAAAGCAGGGAAAGAAGACCCCATCTCTTGCTAGATTTAGCAAATAAAACATAGGACATATAGTTAAATTTGAATTTCAGATAAATAATGGACAATTTTTTTCGGAGAAACAATATGTAAATATATCTCATACAATATTTGGGAGACATTTGTAGTAAAAAAATTAGTCATTGTTTAAAATTCAAATTTACTTAGGTATTTTATCTGGCAACATTATAGAGAGGACAATCGTTTCAATTCAATGGATTTTAAGATTGCACTCAGGTTTGTCTAGGCCCAACTGGATATTATAAAGGTCCTTTTTCACTTTCATTTCACAAGAATGATAGCACATTTTATTACAAAAAAATTTAAATCTAAAACTAAAGAAAAAACACAGAAAACAAGAATAAAGAATAATTCTGCACTATTCATAGCAGATATGTTGCTAGGTACTCCCTTCCAGTTGAGTGTAGTTCAGTCTGGCAAAGGGTATTGAGATAGAATCCACCATGCTCCGTATTACCTAGGACATAATCTGTTTCCTGAGCCAAGCTGAGCTGCCATTCTCATCATGAAGATATAATCATTAGCTCCCATAATTAGCAGGGAGAAGACCTGCGTGCTTTTCAGATGATAAATCTGAAAGGAATTATCTTCTGATTAAAATAAAATCCCACTTATCTTATGTCAGACTTCCAGCCAATTCCAGTCATAAATTCAGTGTTAAAGGGGAAAAGCCTCAAAAGTAGAAAATAAGATGGTGCCAGCATATGTTCTATACCTATATGCATAGGATCATGAGTAAGCTTACCCTTCTTGCCCTTAAAAGTATGATTTTGATTTGTTCTGGCCTGTGGATTAAAAGCAGCATGTAGGGTGTTGGTTGTCTATGAGAGTCCAGTGCACTAAGAAATTGTGTTAGATGGAAAACTCTACAAACTAAAGCCCATCCCAGGCTGGTTGGGCTGGGAGCATAAAACCTTCTCCCTTTAATCTCCCTGTAGAATTTCACTCCCTTCTAGTAAGATGGACCTTCAGCAATGGGGATATAGGTACCTACACTTTCAGGCTTCTCAGAGGCTAACTCAGGCCTCCATTTCCAATCTAATCTCCTATTCCTTTCCTCACCAGACATGAGCAGAATGGGAAGCAGAGATGCTGCCTGAGGATCCAACCTGGTCCCATGACTTCCACCTGGCACCAACTCATTGCTCCCACCTTGCCTGGTCCTCAGCTACCAGAGCCCTCAGCTGCTACTGGATGTAACTTCTGCAGAACCTAGCCAGCTTTAGAGCCATCACCTGCTCCATCTGGCTCATGGTATCTTTGTAGGTATATTAATTTGCTAGTTGCCATAATAAACTACCACAAAGTAAGGGGCTTAAAACAATAGGAATTTACCATCTCATGGTTCTTTCAGACTAGAAATATGATGTCAAGGTGTCAACAAGGCCATGCTTCTGCTGAGGTGCAAAAAAGAATCTGTTGCACGTCTCCTAGCATCTGGTAGTTTCCTGGCCATCTTTGGTGTTCCTGATTTCTGCTACATCACCCAAGTTTTCATGTTCACATGATGTTCTCCCAGTGTGTGCATCTGTATCCAGATTTTCCCTTCTCATAAGGACACTGGTCATCTTGGATTAGAGGCCTACTGTACTCCAGAATAACCTTGACATAACTAATTATATATGCAATGACTCTATTTCCAAATAACATCACATTCTGAGGTGCTGGGGTTTAGGACTTAAGCATAAGAATTTGGGGCTAGGACACAATTTGATCTGTAACAGTAGGGTTCTAGAGAAATGACAGATGTGAAGGCACCCTAGAAACTTAAGCATGATTTATAGATTCTACTGGGGGAACAAGGGGAAAGACTTCTCTGTTTTCCTGACACATAGACACAAAAGAATGAATTTTCACCACTATCCCTACACTGTAAATGTGGAAAGAAATACTTGCTTTTCTCTTTCTATAAGGTTCTTTCTCATCTAGAGTGGAGAATGAATCACTCATTAAAAACAATAAAGATTACATATGAAAAAGTAAAATAAAATTTTAAATACAAGATTATAGGGGTGTCTGGATGGCTCAGTCAGTTAAGCCTCCAACTTTTTATTTCAGGTCAGGTCATGATCTCAGGGTCATCAGATCTAGCCCTGCATTGGGCTCTGCACTGGGCGTGGAGCCTGCTTAAGATTCTTTCTCTCCCTCTCCCTTTGCCTCTCCTCCCCGCAAAAAATACAAGATTATATATGAAAGTGAATATTTGTATGTAAGGGGAATGAAAATCGAAGTTACACATTAAGTCCTCCTCACTGTCTTTGGGGGCATTACTGTGTGTCACTGTCAGTATTGTGTGTGATGCTATGCTATGCATTTTGAGTATACCATTTTATCTGCATATCAACTCTGTGGGCAATATTGTTATGCCTACAAAGGCATTTTATTTTAGAACTAAAATGATGACTTGGAGGTTCAGACACTTCATGACTGAAAGTCACCCAGATAGGAGGCATAAGAACTGGCAGCAGAACTGGCAGCAGAGTCTAGGTGTCTAAACCTGAAGCCCCTGCTCTTAACCACTATCCCCTGAGGAGGGCTCAGAATGGGTGGGATGGAGTGGAAGGGAGGAAGAGAAAGAGGCCACAGGTGTGAAAGATGTTATAAAGGGGGAATTAAGAGGATTGGGAGCAAGCTAGATTTGAGAAGAAAGGAGGAGTTAGCAGGGGTCACTGAGGGTTTGAGCTTGTGTGCTGGGAGAATGATGGTAACTTGGACAGAAGTAAGGAAATGCAGAGAGGGAGCAACTAGGGGAAAGAGAGGGCCAGGGTAGGGATGAGCTCAGTTTCAGACATGCCCTCATAATCTCAAGAGAAATAGCCAGGGAACCCATCGTGCCAGCAATCAGTAATCCACGGGCACAGATGCAGAGGAAAAGTCAAGTGTTGCAACAGACACAGGAGAAATTGGAAGGAAGTAAGAAACATCAGGTTTAAATTTTCCCAGTTCTAAATTTTTAGAGCTTTTTCTTACAAGAAGCCACTTCACCCATGTTTATTGGTGATTGGTGAGAGGGTGGGGTATGAATTATATTTCTTCATCACCACTGCCCAGTTCAGATTTAATCTTTTGAGATTAAATATCTCCCCCATTTTTTTTCTCAAGAAAAGGCCAAACAGCTTAAATTATAAAGCATCCAAGAAAAATAAACCTCTATTCTTATTCATTTCCATTAATGTCTGCCTTTTTCGCCAAGAATCAAGTGAATTTAGCATTTTCCTTTGTCTTTACTGGTTTGTTGCATGATGTTAGGCAATGTAATTTTTTTTTTTTAAGTTGTAAAAGAAATCTTTGACCATAAGGAGACTTTGTGACTTTATGAGCATACGTCATTTTCTTGAACATAACATTTTTATGGAATAAATATTTGTGTAAATCTACATACATATTCATATTTGCATGTTGGAGGAAATATAGTACTAGGTGATTTCTCACAACACAAATTCTGATTCACTACCTAATAAATCATATACTTAAAAACGCTGAGAACATATTGACATCCTGACACCTTGTAATGTCTCATCTCTTCTACCTCACAAACACTCCTTCCTTCTACTGTCAATTGCTGTGCCCCACAGGTTGAAAAGTTACTACATCATCTTTCCTTTATCTCTGTCCCTGTCTCCTCTAGTAGCTTGCTAACTAAACTAACTTGGTTAGTCTCATTTGCTCTTGTTCTTTCTTTTTTGGTTTAATTGATATAGTACAATAGTATGTAGCTAGCTCTTTATTGATTACCATCCTCTAATAAACCAGGAGCAGGTTATCATTGATTCAACTTTAGAGCTAAGTCCCTACACATGAGAGAGACTGAAATTAATCCTTCCCTGCAGATTGTAAATGTGGTCTCAAGACCAGCAGCATCAGTGTCACTGGAAAACTTAGAAATGCAAATTCTTGAGACCCACTGCATTACCAATTTAGAAATGCAAATTCTTGAGACCCACTGCATTACCAATTTGCAGAAAGGAGGCATTTAGCCTAGCAAACCTCATTTTAGCCAACTCTATGGGTAATTCTGATGTATACTGAAATTTGAGAACTGCTATACTAGAATAACTGAATTTACTTAGCATAGAATGAGGGTTGATCCTGACAAAACAAAATTAATATTCCCCGCTTTTCATCAGGAGGGACTAGGCTTCATTAGGGCTTTTGCTGTGTGTTTGTTTGTTTGTTTGTTTGTTTTAGGAGAAATGGTGACCTGCCTCTGACATTAGCTGAGTAACCTTGGGCAAACCTCTTGATCTCAGGGTTTCATTTTACACATCAATAAAAATTAGAAACTCAAACTATATGATCTCTAAGATGTGCTCCCAATTCTAATAATTTACATTCTAATTTTTGGTACAATTTCTCTATGGCATTTATTTTTTAAGAGGCAGACGAGAATTTGCATCATAAGGTGATATTAACCTGTGTATATGGCAGTGAAACCCCATCTTTGGACTCTCTAGGTAGCAGTCTAACAAGCATATTTTGTACCACAGAAATTGAGGTCATGTCTCTACGGAAGTAAGTAAGCTTTTCCTGTAAAAGGCCAAATAGTAAATATTTTGTCTATTGGTCTTTGTCACAACTACTTAACTCTGTTGCCATAATATAAAAATAGCCCTAAGCAGTATGTCACGGAGCATGGCTGAAGTTTCAATAAGACTTTACTAACAAAAACAATAGTGGGCTGGATTTGGCACACAGGCCATAGTTCGCTTTATAATGCCTCCATTTTAAAGGGCGCCTGGGTGGTGCAGTGGTGGAGCATCTGCCTTCAGCTCCCAGGGGGCGATCCAAGATCTAGTCCAGCTTCAGGGTCCCTGTGAGGAGCCTGCTTATCCCTCCGCCTGTGTCTCTGCCTCTCTCTCTCTGTGTTTCTCATGAATAAATAAATAAATCTTAAAAAAAAAAAAAAAAGATTTAACCATTTCATAGTTGATAGCTTAGTCGTTGGTCAGCTTTTTAATTGCCAGTCCACTAACAGTCCATTACCGGACTGCAGTGCTCAAAAGCAACCAAAACATATCTAACGTCCCTATTCTGCTTTGATAGTGGTTGATCTGTAAATAATCAAGTAAAGCATTATGTGGAACAGACCCAGTTTAAGACTAATTCCCTACCTTAACATCCAATGGAAATGAATGTTCTGCTCTCATGGATGCACTTTTAAATAGTTTGGGTTTACCATTCCTCCCATGTCACAGGGCATACCAAAAGAGAAATGAATTTACTTCTATAGCTGTGGATATTACAGTGATCATTTAGCTGATGCTCTAATCTACAATTCTTATCCATAGGTTGCCTCTACAGAATAGGTTATTAATACTCTGTTTATCAAAAGTTATTGATAAGACATCGCTAACAGGGCTCCTTTGTTTAATACCTTGACTGAAAAAGGTAAAGATACCATTACATTGTTGTTACAGCAAGTCATGACGTGCAAATAAATTCAATACATGCTGTTAATGTCTTTTCCTAATTAGTAGGTTAGTGATTTGGAATAGAGGAGAAGAAAGATAATGCTTTCTTAGTGTGTGAATGCATCACAGAAACACAAGTAACTGGGCTTATTTCATAAATGGAAAAAGAAAAAAAAACACTAGACATCTTTCCAAGTATAACAAGAAAACATGTTGGGTAATTTTGAAATTTCCCACCCTTCACTCTGGTCCCAAGTGAAAGCATATGCCAGAGCAACAGCTTGAACTTATTCTGAACTTTGAGTTAGATTCATGCTAACCTTCCTTATTTTGCTATTCTTTCGTTATTATCTATATTACCCTTCTCTGCACACTTCTAATTACTCCTCAACTGAATTTTTGTAGGATATGATGCATAATGGAGGGTCAAGTCTTGGACTGTTGATGCTCCCACCAACCTGATAGACAGATCATTGTGTGCTGAGTGGAAAATGTACACCACAGAGATAACAACCTATTGTGTTTCAGAGTGATTTCTAATAGGCTGTATTTCCAAAAAGCGTTAATGAAATGAGAAGTGGAGATGGAATAGAAATATGTGAGTTTAGATATATGCATCTGAATGTGCAAAAGGGCCTCTGTCATCCACCTTCCCCTATTTTTTCTAAAAAGGATATAATATGGTTTATGATTCCATTTCTTTAATGACATTTCATTAGATAAGCATATCATATTCTAATGCTAGATACTTTCCAGTGGTTATTTTTTTTAAAAGATTTTATTTATTTATTCATGAAAGACACACACACACACACACACACACACACACACACACACACATAGAGAAAAAGAAAGAGAGAGGCAGGCTCCATGCAGGGAGCCCGATGTGGGGCTTGACCCCTGGTCTCCAGGGTCATGCCCTGAGCTGAAGGCGGCGCTAAACCGCTGAGCCACCTGGGCTGCCCGGTTATTGTTTTATTATAAAATATGCTAAAGTGGACATCACGCACATTCCCTGCATACTCACTGATCAAGTTTATGCTGGCAGCATAGTCTTACATGCATAGTCTTACAATACCCTACCACATGGCTATTCTTAGCCCAGTTATGAGACAAGCCAGAAATGTAGGGGAATTAAATCTCCCAGGAGCATCTCACACTCAGGTGTGGCTGATGTTGAAGGATAACTATCCTAACCTCCCCAACCTGTCAGGTTTGATAAAACCAGGTGTGTTCTCTATGTAGTTCCCCAAGGAGACTGAGCCACAATTGCTCCTAGCAATAATCTGCTTGATAATGCACCTTCTTTCCTTCTCTTTCTTGTTTTCTGCTCTCCTACTGATTCCCTCTGAGATCACTTCCTAAATAAACCGCTTTCACTCAAATCTTTGTTTTAGCATCTGCTTCTCAGGGGACCCAAAGCACATACTTGGGAAATCTTTAACATATTGGTACAAGCCTCTACTAAATTCAAGTTTGACTTTCTTCTTTTCTTGATATTTTATTAGTGAGGTAAACTGAAAAGAATATGGTGATTAGGGATCCCTGGGTGGCGCAGCGGTTTGGCGCCTGCCTTTGGCCCAGGGCGCGATCCTGGAGACCCGGGATCGAATCCCACGTCGGGCTCCCGGTGCATGGAGCCTGCTTCTCCCTCTGCCTGTGTCTCTGCCTCTCTCTCTCTCTATCTCTCTGTGACTATCATAAATAAATAAAAATTAAAAAAAAAAAGAATATGGTGATTAGAGCTCGAAAATGGGTTCACCAAAGGTCTCGCAAATCTGTAATCCCTGGAGATGTCCCAAGTTGTGGTAGATGCTATACTGCCTGAAATGATTGTGGTGATTCTTATCTGAATCTCCGGGAAAGAACTCAGATTTCCATTTTATACAGACTGACTGGATTTGACAAATCAAAACATTAGTATCAGTCTTTTAAGTCAAAATTTATTTGGATAAAAAAAATTGATTTGGATCTTTCTACTCTCTACTCATTGAATTATGTTGTCTGAAGATAAAGAGATAAAGCTCTCAATGTTAAAATTACTGAACTGTACTAATGGTCATCAAAACCAGAGTTAGGATTCTTATTCTGAAATATATTAAGTTCATTACATGTGTCAGGGCCTCATGTGATCCTTAAAATGACCTGTAAACTTAGTGATATTATAAACTCCATTTTACAGATGAGGAAATTGAGGCCAGAAAGGTTAAGTAATTTACCTGAAATCACATCCAGTAGAGCCAAGTTTCTAAACCTGAATCTTCTCAGTTGGTGGTCCAAAGCTTGACCTGAAGAAGCTCCTTCCTGAGCTATCAGCTATCAGAAATATGATAAGAGAAGTCTTATATATGATACAACCATGACATAGGGAGACCCACTTCGGACCCAGAATAAAGAAACATAGATTTTTAGGGTCAGTTGGTTGTGGTTGGTTGTGAGACAGACAAATTTTTCAATTCCTCGAAGTCTTATTTCTCCTAAATAAAGGGAAGATGTTGGGTTAAATACTTCTAGTGTTCTTTGCAGTTATAAAATTATTCTGCTTTTTCTTGGAAAAAGTTGGAAAGAAAGTTTCCTTTTCAAACTGCTATAGTTTTATTAGTGTACCATAATTGTCAGTAGCTACAGATTTCAGAAACCTAACCTATGATATAACAGTGAGTTAAAGAGTATGTTTGTTGGATTGAACATGCAATGTCTATTGGATTAAATATGTTGGATGACCATAGATTAATAAGTAAATTTTAGATATAAGAAACACTTAAATAGGCATTCAGATGGAAAGGAAATTATCTCAAGTGTCCTTAATGAAAGATAATGCTACACCTTAATTATCTCTATTAAACTGCTCTATATTCATCACATAATACCGCCTACTTCAATTTTAATCTTATTGAAGAGAAAATGGTTGCAGATCTAGCCAAGGACTGAAATGTTCATACAGAATTCAAAAGGTTAATCACCAGCCTTTCAATATGGTAGTTTCCATCCTTTTAAATATGTATCAAAGGTGAAAAACAGCAACAACAGAAGAACTACCAAGTACTAGCCCCCTCTCATCCTTAAGGCTTCAGACCAAAGGAACATGCTGTCCCTAGTAAAATAGTAAATCTATTTAAATCACATAACCCTAATAAGTACACTTCTGTTCTATCATAGCTCAAATGTTTGAGGTTGGAATCTGAATATTTGAAAGACTCATTAATATTATAAACACACAGATGAAGCAGTAGACACATTATGAATAATCATGTGGATAAACTTTCACTAAGAAGGGTCAGAACTCACATTCTCATCTTCACATAATTATATGGACTTGCACTTCATTTTATAATCACAATACTGGGGCCATCTCTGAAAATGGAAGAATCATAAGGCAATAGAATATCCGCCTTTCCTGGGCTTCTGGCACATTATACCCCTAAGAACATGTCATCAGAATGAAACAGCTTGGTGGACCAAACATGGTAACCTTCTGGGAGCAGGTTGAAGTAAGACCAGTAACATCAACAGTTCCGTTGTGAAACAAAGCTCTAGAAAGACCAACATCAGCAAATTAACTGATGATGAAACAATATTGCTATTCTGCTGAAGAAACTTCTCTTTAGAACTTTCTACCAGCCAAATTCTGGGGTGATTTTTGACTCGCCTAACAATTCTCTGAATCACCTTCTCTGTGATCTCATCAGAAATATCCTTGATATCTAAAGCATGCCAGACTATCTTTGAGTGCTGAACAACCCCAGGCAGCCATGCCTAGCAGGAGAGGCAGCCCAACTTCGCCTCACTGGCTGGCACATCCCTCCATTCCTTCTCATTTCAATATGTTCTGTCCCCAGTTAAATAATTTATAAAACACTATGGGGATTAAGCAAAATACCCATTAGTAATTATTTTCAGGCCCAATTAGCAGAAGTTACAATAAACAAAGGACCCCAGATTCTTTTAATAAAGAACCAAGGATATTTTACCATTAGTTTTTTAACTAGATATTTAATCATATAGTTACCATTAAATAGTTGTTAGTTATTTGTAAAATAGGGTACAGCAGAGAATCTGGGGAAATCAGACCAGTGCAAGAGGATTAGAAGGGAAAATTAGAGGGAAAAAGTGTTGGGGGAAGAATCAGAACCTGAAGAGATTAGCTCGAGGAGGGTCTTCTTGGACTCCTCTTTTCCCATCCAGTTGAGAAGGGAGCCATTACAGGAACCTACACAGAATGGCATGTATCAAGTCAAATCAAAGTATTAAAGTGGGATGTCTTTTTAAGTTCTTTTTTTTTCTTTTCAAATTTTTATTTAAAATCTAGTTAGTTAAAATATAGAGTAATATTGTTTTCAGTAGTAGAATTTAAGCGACCCAATGCAAAAGGACAAGTGTCCTCCTTAATCCTCATTACTCATCTAACCCATCTCCCCTCCCCCCCACTCCCACCATCAATCTTCTGTTTTCTATCATCAAAAGTCTCTTGTGGCCCATTTCTCTCTCTCTCTCCCTCTTTTACCCCACATTTATCTGTTTTGTTTCTTAAATTCTACATATGAGTGAAACCATATGGTATTTGTCTTTCTCTGACTGACTTCTTTTGTTAGTGTGATACATTCTAGCTCTATCCACATCATTGCAAATCACAAGAGTTCATTCCTTTTGATGGTGGAGTAATATTCCATTGTGTATATATGGATATATGGAGCTATATACCATGTCTTCTTTATCCATTTTTCAGTTGCTGGACATTTGGGCTCTTTCCATAATTTGTCTATTGTAGATAATGCTGCTATAAACATCGGGGTTCACATACCCCTTCAAATCTGTATTTTTGTATCCTTTGGGTAAATACCTAGTAGTGCAATTGCTGAGTTGTAGAGTAGTTTTATTTTTAATTTTTTAATTTTAATTAAACTAGTGCAGCTATTTTTCAGGGTAGCTGCACTAGTTTGCATTCCCACGAACAGTGCCAGAGGGTTCCCCTTTCTCTGCATCCTTGCCAACACCTGTTCCTTGTGTTAATTTTAGCCCTTTTGTCAGGTGTGAGGTGGTATCTCATCATGGTTTTGATTTGTATTTCCCCAATAATGAGTGATGTTGGGCATCTTTACGTGTCTCTTAGTCATCTACATCTCTTCTTTCAGAAAATATCTATTCATGTCTTCTGCTCATTTTTAACTGGATTATTTGTGGGTTTTTTGGGTGTTGAGTTTGATAAATCCTTTATAGATTTTGCATATTAACCCTTTATCAGATATGTCATTTGCAATTATTTTCTTCCATCCCACAGGCTGCCTTGTAGATTTATTATTTCTTTGCTGTGCAGAAGCTTTTTATGTTGATGAAGTCCCAGTAGTTCATTTTTGCTTTTGTTTCCCTTGCTTCCAGTGGTGTCTCTAGTAAGAAGTTGCTACAGCCAAAGTCAGAGAGGTTATTGCCTGTGTTCTCCCCTCGGATTTTGATGGTTTCCTTCTCACATTTAGGACTTTCATCCATTTTGAATTTATTTTTGTGTATGGTGTAAGGACGTGGTCTATTTTCATTCTTCATGTGGCTGCCCTGTTTTCTTAACACTGTTTGTGGAAGAGACTATCTTTCTTCTATTGGATATTCTTTCCTACTCTAAGATTCATTCCCCATATAGTTGTAGATCCATTTCTGAGTTTTCTACTCTGTTCCATTGATCTGTGTCTGCATTTGTGCCAGTACCATATTGTCTTGACAACTACAGTTTTGTAATATAAACTGAAGTCCAGAATCTTAACACCTCCAACTCTGCTTTTCTTATTCAGAATTGCTTTGACTGTTCAGGGTCTTTTATATGGTTCCATACAAATTTTAGGGTTGTTTATTCTAGGTCTGTGAAAAATGCTGGTGGTAATTTTGATAGGGATTACATTAAATGTGTAAATTTCTTTGGGTACTATAGACATTTTAACAATGTTTGTTCTCCTAATCCATGAGCAAGGAATGTTTTTCCATTTCTTTGTGTCCTCTTCAATTTCTTTCATCAGTGTCCTATAGTTTTCAGAGTACAGGTATTATACCTCTTTTGTTAGGTGTATTCCTAGGTGTATTGTCTTTGGTGCAATTGTAAATGGAATTGATCCCTTGATTTCTCTTTCTGCTGCTTCATTACTGGTGTATGGAAATGCATCGGACTTCTGTGGATTGATTTTATATTCTACAACTTTGCTGAATTCATGTATTAGTTCTAGCAATTTTTTTGGTAAAATCTTTTGGGTTTTCTACAGAGTATCATGTTGTCTGCAAATAGTGAAAGTTTGACTTCTTCCTTGGTGATTTGTATGCCTTTTATTTCTTTTTGTTGTCTGATTACTGAGGCTAAGACTTCTAGTACTATGTTAAACAGTCATGATGAAAGTGGACAGTCCTGTCTTGCTCCTGACTATAGAGGAAAAGCTATCAGTTTTTCACCATTGAGGATGATATTAGTTGTGGGTGTTTTATATATGGCCTTTATGATGTTGAGGTATGTTTCACTTATCCCTACTTTGTTGAGGGTTTTTATCAAGAATGGATGCTGTATTTTGCCAAATGCTTTTTCTTTATCTATTGAGAGGATCCTATGGTTCTTAACCTTTCTTTTACTAATGTGATATATTACTTTGATTGATTTGCAAATATTGAACCATCCCTTCGGCCAGGAATAAATCCCACTTGATTGTGGTGATAATTTTTTTAAGGTACTGTTGTATTTAGAGACGCCTGGGTGGCTCAGTGGTTGAGCTTTGCTCAGGGTGTGATCCCAGGTCCGGGATCAGTCCCACATCACACTCCCTGGGAAGAGCCTGCTTCTCCCTCTGCCTATGTCTCTGCCTCTCTCTCTGTCTCTCATGAACAAATAAATAAAAATATTTTTTTAAAAAAAAGATAATGTATTTGATTTACTAGTATTTTATTGAGAAGTTTTGCATCCATGTTCATCAGAGATATTGGCCTGTAATTCTCCTTTTTATCGAAGTCTTTGGTTTTGGAATCGAGGTAATGCTGGCCTAGTAGAATGAGTTTGGAAGTTCCCCTTCCTTCCTTTTTTTTTGAACTGTTTGAGAAGAATAATTATTATGTCTCCCTTAAATGTCTGGTAGAATTCTGCTAGGAAGCCATCTGGCCTTGGATTTTTGTTTTGGGGGAGATTTTTTTTGGGGGGGGCGGATTTTGATTACTGATTCAATTTCTTTGCTGGTTATGGGTCTTAAAATTTTCTATTTCTTCCTATTTCAGTTTTGGTAATTTGTATGTTTCTAGGAATTTGTCCATTTCTTCCAGACTGCCCAGTTTGTTGGCATAAAATTTTTCATAATATTCTCTTACAAAGGTTTGTATTTCTGTGGTGTTGGCTATGGTGTTGACTCTTTCATTCATTATTTTATCTTTGTAGGTCCTTTCTCTTTTCTTTTTGATAAATCTGGCTAGGGACTTACCAATTTCATTAATTCTTTCAAAGAATCAGCTCTTAGTTTTGTTGATCTGTTTTGTTTTGTTTTGTTTTGTTTTTCTGTATCTGCTCTAATCTTTACTTCCCTTCTTTTGCTGGCTTTAGGCTTTATTTGCTGTCCCTTTTCTATCTCCTTTAGGTGTAAGGTTAGTTGCAGATTTAAGACTTTCCTTACTTCTTGAGATGGGCTGTATTACAATATACTTCCCTCTTATGACCACCTTTGCTACATTTCAAAGGTTTTGGACTGTCATGTTTTCATTTTCATTTGCTTTCATGTAATTTTTAATTTCCTCTTTAATTTCCTGGTTAAACCATTCATTCTTTAGTAGGATATTCTTTAACCTCCATGTATTTGTGGTCTTTCCAAATTTTTTCTTGTGGTTGACTTCAAGTTTCATAGCATTGTGGTCTGAAAATATGCATGGTATGATCTCAATCTTTTTGAAATTGTTGAGGGCCGATTTGTGACCCAGTATGTGATCTATTCTAGACAATATTCCATGTACTTGAAAAGAATTTCTATTCTTCTGCTTTAGGATGAAATGTTCTAAATATATCTGTTAAGCCCATCTGGTTCAGTATGTCATTCAAAGTCATTGTTTGCTTGATCTGTCCATTGGGGTGTTAAAGTACCCTACTGTTATTGTATTATTATCAATCCATTTCTTTATGTTTGTTATTAATTAATTTATATATTTGGGTGCTCCTAAGTTGGGAGCATAAATATTTACAATTCTTGATGGATAGAGTCCTTAACTATGATATAGTACCTTTCTTCATTTCTTGTTAGTCTTTGGTTTAAAATATAGTTTGTCTGATATAACTATGGCTACTCCAGCTTTCTTTTGATACCCACTAGCATGATTAATTGTCCTCTATCCCTTTGCTTTCAATCTGCAGGTGCCTTTTGGTCTAAAATGAGTCTTTCGTAGGCTGCATATGGGTGGATCTTGTTTTTTTTAATCCTTTTTGATACCCTATGTCTTTTGATTGGAGCATTTAGTCCACTTACATTCAGAGTGATTATTGATATCTATTAACTTAGTGTCTTTGTGCTACCTATGAAGTTGGTATTTCTGGTGATATTCTCTGTTCCTATCTAGTCTCTGTTTCTTCTGGTCCTTTTTTCCCTACTCAAAGAGTGCCCTTTAGTATTTCTTGCAGGGTTGGTTTATTAGTCATGAATTTCTTTAGTTTTTGTTTGGGAAATTCTTTATCTCTTCTATGTTCCTGGCTTGGTATTTTTCCTATTCAGCACTTTGACTATATAATGCTACTCACTTCTTGCCTACTATGTTTCTGTGGACAGATCTGCTGTGAATCTTCCTTTTTAGGTGAAGGACTTTTTTTATCCCCTTGCTGCTTTCAGGATTCTTTCCTTGTCTGTGTGTGTATTTTGTGAGTTAGACTCTGATATGTCTTAGTAATGGCCAGCTTTTGTTGAATTTAATGGGAATTCTCTGTGCTCCTTGGATTTCAATGTCTATTTCCTTCCCCAGGTTAGGAAAGTTTTCAGCTATAATTTGTTCAAATAAACCTTCTGCTCTGTTTTCTTTCTCATCATCTTCTGGGACCCCTATGACAGGAATCATGTTATGTTTTATGGCTCACTGAGTTTCCTAAGTCTATATTCATGATCCAATACCTTTCTTTCCATCTTTTTCTCCAGTTTCATTTCTCCCTGTAATTTTATCTTCTATGTCACTGATTCATTCCTCTGCTTCTTCCATTCTCATTGTCTTGGCATCCATTCAGGTTTGCATCTCAGGTACAGCATTGTTAATTTTGGCCTGACTAGTTTTTAATTCTTTTATCTCTGCAGTAAGGAATTCTCTAGTGTCTTCTATGCTGTTTTTTCAAGAACAGCTAGCATCCTTATAATCTTTTTAAATTCTAGTTCAGACATCTTATTTATATCTGTATTGATTAAATCCCTGGCCATTACTTCTTTCTGTTCTTTCTTTTGGGATGAATTCCTACATCTTATCATATTGTCAAGGTCAAAAAGCAAAGGGAAGCAGATCCTAGGTGTGTTTCGTTTTGCTTATAAAAAAGTATGTATATATATATATAGATAGATAGATAGATATATGATACAATTTTTAAGCACTTGCTTTTTCTCTATCTCAAGGTTTGGGGGTAGGGGAAATGAAGAAAGCTAAGTCCTATTTCACCTATAACTGAAGCTTTGGGGGATTCCTGAGTGGCTCAGCGGTTTAGCACCTGCCTTCAGCCCAGGGTGTGATCCTAGAGTCCCAGGATCAAGTCCCACATCAGGCTCCCTGCATGGAGCCTGCTTCTCCCTCTGCCTGTGTCTTTGCCTCTCTCTCTGTCTCTCTGTGTCTCTCATGAATAAATAAATAAAATATTTTAAAAAACAAAAGAACTGAAGCTTTGTAGCATTCTATGATCAATAGACTTGGTGTGTATGAAGAGTTTGTGCTGGTCTTCTGGGGGTGAGGCCTGCTGCACTGATTCTCATATGGACTTGCCCTATGGAGATGCACCTGCAGGGTGCAGGGGGTGGGGTTTGGTGTAAGTGGCTGTGGCCTCCCCTTGGCAGTGCTGCTTTGCTCACTGAAGTTTATCGGTACTTATGAGTATGATGGCAATGGCTCAGCCTGGTCTCTTGTCCTGGAACAGGGAACTCCCACCCACCACTCTTCAGGAAGCCCTCACAGAAGAGCAATAATCACTTCCCTTATGTCTCCGGCTTCCACCAGAACCCCACTTTCACCCTGCCTACATCTGAACTATCTACCTGCCAGGAGGCACAGCACTCCTCTGTTTTGTCTGAGGCAGGAGGCTGGGTTTTAAAACTCCAAAGTTTTAGAGATCTGTGTAGCATGGACCTGCCCTGATCATCTGGGGGATGGTCTCACTGCACTGTGGTTGGTGCCAGCTTGTCCCAGAAATCAGTTGCAAGATGGCACAGTGGTTCAGAGCTCATGGTAAAATGCAGCAGAAAGCCATCTCAAGACTCATTGCCCTCAGCCAGCATCCCCATTCCTATTATGAATGGCACTTGCTGGGTCTTCTGCCCCAGAGAGGCTGTGGCACTTTTCCAAAATTCAGGGGAATGCTTCTCCCTTGCAGTCCAGGGGATCTTCAGACCACACTACCTATTCCTGGGTCTCTGCCCTCCTTCACCACCAAAGCACTCCTAAGCCCACCAGGTGACCCTGGCAATGGTGTGTACCTCTGAAACTTCAGACTCTAAACTCTGCTATTTATAAAAACTTGCAATGTTCAGCCCCTCTCCTTTTACCAGTCAGTGGTTTTGGGGAAAAGCCTTTCTTGTGCAATTCCCCGTGCACACTTTCACTTTTTCTCTCGTTTTCTTTCTCTCTTGCTCCTATCTGCAATAAGGGCTCCTTCCCCACTGTAGCACATGTAGCTCTTCTCTCCTCCAAAGTAACTCTCCACAGCTCCTACTTTCCACAATGTGGTAGTTTTTACACCTCTACCTGTGTGTGTTTGTTCTCTCAGTCCTCAGATTGATTTCTTGGGCGTTCAAAATAATTTGGTATTTTGTGTTTGAGGAACAAGGCAAGCCTAGGGTCTTCCTGTTCTTCTGCCATCTTAACTCCTCTTCCAGAAGTCCTTTTAAGTTCTTATTTGATGTTTGATCATTTTAAGATGATTAACACAATTAAGTTGCTTAAGGTCCTTTGAAGATGTAAAAGTGACAAGATTAGTGAAATTGAATCATTTTAATTTATGTGAATAACCCTTAATATATATAGGATGTATATATTCCTGATAGGTTGATCTTGAAAACAATTATATAATGAATCTAATTTTATCAAGGAAAATTTACAGATGTATTTCCATAAAAAAAAACAGTAGCTCCAAAGCATATTAAAATCTATGCTATAACAAAATTTATCAACTCACTTCCAAAAACCCAACTTATATTTGGTGTCCTACTTCTAAGATTAATTCAAAGCCCCTTCAATAAGAAATGGATACCCCAACACAAACTTCTTGGGAGGAACATATAATGTGATGCAAGAACTAGGATCCACATCAGGCAAAGATGCAGATTATTCTCTTGACCATGCTACTTATGAAGGATTATTTAGAATACCTTTGTTAGGAAGTAGATATCAAAATATATGAGTGAAAGAGAGAAAGGGAAAGGGAGAGAGCATGTAAATATACATATACATAAATTCTTAACTATTTTTTGAGGTCAGTAAAATGTATAAGGTAGTGTTATTTTGTTTTCTTTAAAGCCTCGATCTAAGGAACCTCCTTCCAGTAGTAATATAGACAATGCCTGGGGGATATTTAGAACCTTACCTGTTATAATTAATTCTGGTGCCCCAACTGGGTAAAGCTATATAAGTAGATCTCTTATAGAGCTCTGTCTCAATAAAGCTACTTTTAGATGGGGCTGACTGCAGGTTGCAATAGCACATTGTCAATGGCCACCCCACCTGCTAAAGGAAGAGTCACTTTAAATGGTTCCACCACAAATCAGTCTCTGACAATGTGTGTGTATAGTATAGCATTCACTTTTGTTACTTGGGAGAAGCTCCTGTCTCCTCTGCCTTCTATCTTTTCCATTCACCACCTCTCCAACCTTCATCATTGCTCACTCTTGAATGCTTGCCAAACAATTTAATTCTATCCAGACCTGAAATGAGCCAAAGTAAATAAAAATTCCAGGTATGACCTCACCTGTATATATTTGCCACCCAGAGTCTCAGAGTCAAAGCGTAGGACTCTAATACTTTTTCCATGCCTTCCACAACTAAACACTGTTTTGGTCTTTTTTTATTTGAGTACCAGATCACAAAATTCATTCTGTGTGCATCCTCATGGCCTTTTTTTTTTTTTTTGGCAATATTACTCACCAGATATATTTTGCCATCAGAATATCTGTGATGTGTACTTTCTTTCAAATGCATTAGCAAATATTTTACGAAATGAATTCCAATTTATTATTTTGGGACACTTTTATATATGCTGGGACTCAAGCTGCTTTCTGGTCTAGCAGCAGATTTTGTTTTAGGACTATTACACATTTTTCAGCAGTGCACTAATGAGCCATTAAATGAAACTAGCTTGCTCACTGCAACCTAACCAACCCCAGGCCATTAGACACACACATTGTCTTCTTTATTTCCTGTTGTTTGGAATAATTCTTCTTTCCACATACTTGGAAAGGCTCCTAAAGAGATGAATTCATTCCTTAGATTTGGCATCTTGTTAAAAAAAATGCTAATAAAAATCTGAAGGCTGAGCAAAGACCCAACCCAGGACAAAATGATGGCAGAAGAAGCTTGGAGTTTTGGCCCCAACCTCCCTTTCAATGCCCTTTCTCCATTCTTGTCCTTACTGTCTTGTGACATCCTGGTCCTCACAGCTCCCTTCCCCTCTTTTCTTACTTCTGCTTATTATTTCTGGGGATTTAAAGCATTCTGTAGTATAGTTTTAAGCTAAATATTAGTAAGTTCACTGTTTTAAAACCAAAATCTGTCTTCTCAACGCATATACCATCTCTCCTAGGGTCAAAGTCCTGGCCTCAAGCTGACTTGCTCCAATTCCTATGTATAGCTTGTAATAGTCCATGGTGCCCAAGAATTTTTGAAATTCTAAACTGATGTCCCCAAAAGAAATAGAGAGGAAGGGCTCAAAAATAGATAACATCTTCCTACAATTGAACTATACCTAGAAGGAACTCTCAGTTCCTTCCCATGGTTCCAGAATCACAAAGAACAGATGAAGCTTAGATGAGAATAAAAATATTTTTATGCTAAATGATATTAAATGATACTCTAGTGATTTTGATTCTAAATGATATGTTATTTTTTTATTCCTTTTACATCACAGTTTTTCCACAATTCTTTTATACTTCTCCCACCATTTAATTATCAGTGATAGCTTTTTTCATTTCTCTACCACAAAAGGAAAGTGAACACATCCAAAAACCAAGGGACAGATGAATTTCTGAATGGGCTTTTGTTGAACACATTGTATAGAAGCAAAAGTAAGAGCCAAGTTTTGTGGGAAGCAAAGATATTTTTGTTTGATTTGCTTGGTTTAGAGATTTTGTTTTCTGAAATTCCAAAAACTTGACTGTTCCAAGCAAGATGAAAGCTAAAAGCCAGATTATAGAGTTTCAAAAATAAACAATAAAATTGAAGTGTTTACAGAATGATAATGTTAGCCATTCTCCTACCCACAAGAAAAGTTCAATTAGAAAGAAGGAAGAGGGAAAGTTGAAGAGATTGGCAATATTTAGATCCTAACGAGAATATCCCCAAGAAATAAGGCAGGAGGATTAAAATTTTAGTTGTTCTAAATTGTTATAGCCCTTGTCTTCTGAGAAACAGATACCAAGATGAGATTAGAAATGAAATAGATTTACTGAAAGGAGGAGGGCCAGACAGTTGTCAGACCATGATCTGGATCATGTAAAGGAGAAAAGGAAGGAAAGAGGAAGGGAGGGGGTGAAGACATAGCAAAGCCTAAGAAGATTTTGGTAAAGCTTACAGGGAGTTCTCAAGCCAAAGTCACCCAACAGATGAGCCCTGTACCTCCGAGGTGGTTTTCTGACCTTAATATGTCAGTCATGCTCCTTACTGACTGGGAGTAGTCCCTCCAAAGTGTAGCCTCACTCAAATACAGTGATGCATTTCTGAACATGGCAGGTAGAGTTGGGGATCAGTTATATTCTCCACAGTCAGAGATCTGAGGGGCATGCTTTCATGCTCACCACAGAAACCCACATCAGGTTAGGGTAAATCTTACAGCAGAGACAACTTGTGCCTTGTTTCTCAGCTGAAAGAGTACAAGCCCAGGAGTCAAGGCTCAAGACCAATATAACACATAGGTGATCAAATACCAATGACAGACAAAAGGATCTTGCCAGATTGGCTTAGTGTTATATGATACACCATCCAAAAAGCTATCTGGGAATGCGTTAGGGAACTTACAGGATTCTGGTGTCAGTATGAATATGAGACTAAATGATGTGACCTGAAACAAGAGCAGGGACTATGGATATCAGTTACCAGTGATACCAGCCAGTACATAGTGTCTGAAAAACAGGTAGGACGAATCATATCTCAGCTATCAAACAATGTGCACACATGAAGAGGAGCTACACCACAGCAAAGGCTAGTGTGGACAGAGGACACGTCAGGAATTACTGCAGTAGGCATTCAGTGGTGATAGAGACCTCAGTAACTCATGGAGGGCAGGGAAACTAAACCAATGCTCTTCTCTTTTGGTGCAGAGCAGCATTTGTGGTTTTGATATCTCTAACCTTGGACCAAAATTAGTGTTACATGATTGTAGAATAAGAACTTGATTACTTAATTTTGGGGGTCATTATGTAGTTAGTGCCACGTATATACTTAAACCGTTAAAATACTGGGATCAGTGTGTTCATCCAAGTTCATTATTCAAGCAAGGAATGAATTACAATATTTATTTGCTTTTTCACACTATGTATGTTTCTAATTAGTTTGAAGCTAGTATGTCTGAATTGTTTGTAAGTTGTTAATAGTAAACAGATTTAATTTCAAGAAAAAAAATTGATTCCAATAAGAGCTGACTCAAGTGTTTGCAGAAGAAGCTAAGTGTTAGCTCTATGGCAAAGTGCTAGATTTCATCAACTGGGGAAAGAGTCCGACATTTCAGGAACTGCTATAACAGTGGAAATAAATGGGAAATGGGGAGACCAAGATTCTTCCTCTGGTAAGCAAAGCTGTGAGCAAGTCAAGCCAGGATTGCCAGCTGTAGCTTGCATTTCTGTGGGCTACACCATTCTGGAGGAAATGAATAGGAGCCAAAACAGAACTTTTCTTCTCCTGGTTCTACTCTGTTCATAGTCCTGGGCTGCCACACCCCATTCAAAGCCCAGTTCCTCTATTTAGATTGTGTCTCCCAAGGAAAGCACTGGCTCCTGAGCTTTCATATGGTATCTAATTAAGTGTCCTCCACCCTCTTCCCTGCACCGAGGTGCTTTGTTGCTTTTTAATGCCTCTGAAAATGGAGGAATGGCCACCTCTGCTCCTGCATGAGTCCAGAGGAGGAAAATGCTTCTGCCTGAGGGGTTAGGAAGCTACTGATGCTGTTCTTTCCTCTTCTCAGTCATATTTGAAAAAGTAACGTTTGTGTTGATTTGTGAAGAAATAGGTTTTCTTTCTAGCTTCACTGAGGTATTATAACTGACAAATAAAAGCTGTATATTTAAGATGTACAATGTGATGTTTTCACATGTATATTCTGTGAAATGTTTACCATAATCAAGGTAATTTTTTTAGATGATTTATTTATTTATTCATGAGAGACAGAGAGAGAGAGAGAGAGGCAGAGGGAGAAGCAGGCTCCATGCAGGGAGCCCAACGTGGGACTCGGTCCCAGGTCTCCAGGATCACACCAAGGGGTCAAAGGCAGTGCTAAACCGCTGAGCCACCCAGGCTGCCCATAATCAAGTTAATTAACTTCCATCATCTCACATGATTAGCTTTTTTTAAAAAGTTGAGAATAATTAAAATCTAGTCTCAGCAAATATCAAGTTATGATGTAGTATATTAACTATAGCCATCATGCATATCTGAAATTCCAAGGAAATAAAATCAGTATCTCAAAAAGATATCCACACCTCCCTATTTGCTGCAGCATTTTTTTGCAATAGCCGAGATATGGAAACAACCTAAGTATCCATCAATGGATGAAGGCATAAAGAATATGTGGTGTATATTGAATGTGAGGGTTAGAGGTGCCTACCTCCAATGAGTCAAAAAATCTGCATATAATTTTTGACTCCCCCAAAACTCAATTATACTAATAGCCACTGTTGACCAGAAGCTTTATCAATAACATAAGTAGTCGATTAACACGTTTTGCATGATATATGTATTATACACTGTGTTCTTACAATAAAGTAGTCTAGAGAAAAGAAAATGTTATTAAGAAAATCATAAGGAAGAGAAAAAAAATTTTAGTCTATACTGTATTTATTGAAAAAAATCTGCATATAAGTGGACCTGCACAGTTCAAACCCATGTTGTTCAAAACTCAAAGATGTACACACACACACACACACACACACACACACACACACACACACTGAAATATTATTCAGCCTTATAAAAAAGAAGAAAATCCTGTGATTTGCAACAACATGGTTGGACCTTAAGGACATTATGTTAGATAAATAAGCCAGTCACCGAAAGACAAATACGGAATCATCTCACTTATATGTTGCATCTGGAAAAGTCAGACTCTTAGAAGCAGAGAATGGAATGGTGGTTACTAGGCCTAGGGGTGAAGGAAATAGGAAGGTATTGGTATTGGTCAAAGAAAGGAGTTTTAGGAAACAATCTGTCTCTGCTAAAACTACAATTGCCCATCCTTGAGAGGCTGGTTCCATCTGAGAAGTCTTAAGCAGGTCACATTGTAATGGTACATCAATCTGCGCCTCAGAGAAGCTGTGCATTGTACCATCATGTGATACTTGCTAAAACATGGGCCCCAGAATGTGGCTGCACTATGTTATCTGGGATAACACAGGAAATAGTTCTGGGATTTCAGGAAATAGTTCTTTTCATTTTTATTCTGAGTCCTTTCTCTTTAGATTCAAGACAGCCCCAATGACAGACACCATGTTGTGCTCAGTTACTCCTAACTTCAAACCTGTGGCCTACTCCTCACATCAGAGTGAGTCCCTATCTACCTTTATCTTGGGATAAATGCCCTGCAGGCAGGAACTTCTACTCTCAGACCTCCTGCATGGAACCCTCAACCATGTTATGTGCGTCTGAGACCAAGGATAAACATGGGCTCCATCTGAGACCCCTGATCCAATTCCTTTGTCCTTTCATTCAAAATCACTTAGGGTACTTCTTATCCGATAGACACTAAATAGTGTATAATGTAAGAAAAAATGAGTGAAAGACCTTGCCCTCAAGAAATCTACAATCATACTGTGGAGTAGTCCTGCATGTAAATGACTTCTCTGATAATGTGAAATGGGAGATTAGAGGAAGCAAAAATAATTTTCCTTTAGAGGCATCTGAGGAAGTTTGTGGAAACCTTGATACTTAGCTGGGGAGGTAGAGTTTGGACAAATATTATCACTGCTGATGTCATAACTTTTCTCATAAGGATCTGTGTATATATAGCATGCAGAGAAAAATCACGGGGGGCGCATTAATGTTCTTTAAATATTTGAAAGGCTGTCAATATTGCAGAATAGAATAGAACATTACTGAGTAGAAATTACAGAAGACAGATTTTTTTTAAGTCTTTAATTTGTCTACTTTTTTTTTTTTAAGGCTGCCTTGTGAAAGACTTTGTTGGGCACATGCTACCTATAAGGTATATCATAGAATAGTGATTCTCAAAGTAGGATCTGGGCACCTCTGAAGGTCTCAAGACCCTTTCAGAAGATCCATGAAGTCAAAATGAATTTAATAATAATGCTGTGATAGGTAAAATAACACTCTGTCAATGATGTCCATGGTCTAACTTCAGGAATTTGTGAATATATTACATTACATGGCAAAGGGAATTAAGATTACAATGGATTAAAGTTGTTAATCACCTGATCTTAATTTTAAGAGATTGAAATATTCCTTTCAATCGATCCTTAAGAGATTGAAATATTCCTTTCAATCCTTTATTTCAAATTGAAATAAACAATTCAATTTGTTTGAATTGTCAATAAACAATTTAAGAATATCTTAATTTTAAGAGACTATCTTGGATTATCTGGAGGGCTCCATGCAATCATAAAGGTCCTTAAAATTGGAAGAGGGAATTTAAAGAGGGAACCAGAGACAAGGCAGTGTGAGAGGACTAGGCCTAACTATTGCTCTCTTTGAAGATGGAAGAAGGGGCCACAGGCCTAGTAATGTTGGTGGCCTCTTTAAGCTTAAAGGAAAAGAAAACACTTATTCTTCCTAAGAACCTCCAAAAGGAACGCAATCCTGCCAACACCTTAATTTGAGCTCAGTGAGATCCTTTTTGAACTTTTGACCTCCACAACTAAAAGATTGTTGTTTTACACCTCTAAGTTTGTAGTGGTTTGTTATAGTAGGAGTAGAAAACTAATATTAAGATATTATTTGGCTTTTCCATTCTCATTCTCTCGTGAGTGTACAACAGGATTTTCAAGAAGCTATCTGAATGCAATAATACAACAGATTAAATGCAGAAGCAGATATGAAAATCCAGCTGTCTTAAGCTAACATAAAAAGGTTTTGTAAATATGTAAAATAGCACTGTTATTACAAATTTTTGGAAAACACAGTTATCTCTTATAAAACATGTTATTTATCTTTTTTTTTTAATTAATTTTTATTGGTGTTCAATTTACCAACATACAAAAAAACACCCAGTGCTCATCCTGTCAAGTGTCAATGGAATATTACTCAGCCATTAGAAACGACAAATACCCACCATTTGCTTCAACGTGGATGGAACTGGAGGGTATTATGCTGAGTGAAATAAGTCAATCGGAGAAGGACAAACAGTGTATGTTCTCATTCATTTGGGGAATATGAATAATAGTGAAAGGGAATATAAAGGAAGGGAGAAGAAATGTTGGGAAATATCAGGAAGGGAGACAGAACATAAAGACTCCTAACTCGGGGAAACGAACTAGGGGTGGTGGAAGGGGAGGAGGGCGGGTGTTGGAGGGGAATGGGTGACGGGCACTGAGGTGGACACTTGACAGGATGAGCACTGGGTGTTTTTTTGTATGTTGGTAAATTGAACATGTTATTTATCTTAACATGTAATAAGTCTAGTTTCAAATTTCTAATATGGTAAATCTTGATAATTATAATCCACATAAGCAAAAGCTTTGGGGTTCTCAATAATTTTTAAGAGAATATTATGGATACTGAAATTTGAAAAACCCTCAGAACTACTATCATATAGGAACTCCTAATTCTAGTAAATAGTCATGTACTTTAATCTCCAAAATTATGTAACTATATAAAAAGGAAACAGCACAAGTAAATTTTGATGTGAGAAATGAGCAGGAAAATTGTGAATTTATGGATAAGATAGTCATGTTGGAAAGAGCAGGTCAGAGAAGATAATTCTGGAAGGACATGGGTCTCAAAAGATGGTGGGGTTTTGTAGGAGTCTAAAAGGCCCTGATAGGAATGAAGGAAACATAGAATACACTTTTATGCATGTTTTATACATATATTTGGTATCTTGCATTGCTGTCTTTGCTAGAAAATTAAAAAGAAACTAAATAAAATCATACATATGTACATAAAATCCCTTTGGAGTATATAATATCTGTCTGTATTTACCCATGTTATTTGAGAAAAACAAGTTAGAGGTGGGTGGAACCCGGATAAAGGTCATTGGTCTCACTACAAAATATAACTGACATGTTGAGGAAATGTCCTGTTAGAGTCTGAGACTTTTATTCAAGCCAACTTACTCTTGAAAGCTACATCATCTCTCTTCAATACTCTTTACTCAGATGGGAAGATTGGGTGATTTCACAATGTGCCCAATGTGGAAGATTTCAAAGTTTCTAAGCCTTAACAAAACTTCTTACACCTGAATCAGAAAACCTCCCAGTGGATCACCAAAGCTATAGGCATATGATACTCAGGCATAGACCACTTACAGACTGCTATACTTGACTGAGTACCAGGAAAAAGGCAAAAGAAGTTTTTGAGCAGCCCAATATAGGTCAAGGATTCCCAGCATTAAAGCTGATGCAATTTGTCATTAAGACAGCCTCTCAACTGTTGTTAACTCTATTTCTATCATTGTCTAACACAGTTGCTGGTATGATGCCTGGGCCACAGGGGCCACAAAAAAACAGAAAAGTTAGAACTAGAAGGTCAAGAAAAGGAAGCACCTAGAGCAAGCACCCTAATAGAAGGTGGCACTTATTTCTTGCATTCCATATGCCTTTGAATGTATCTTCCCTTATCCAGATAATCCTGAAAGGTAATTGCTGTTCTTTCCATTTTACATGTGAAAGTCATTGGGGCTTTGAATTCTGTACCTCACATCACTCAACAAATCTAGACCTGGACAGGAATTCACACTGAATACAATTCACATAGTCAATAGATCTATACATGACAGCATTTTCTTCCTCCCAAATGGATTTCTCATGAAGAATTATTGAGAAACAAAGTATATAGATGTGTTGCCTCATACAAGACATACACAACAAAGTTTTTGGATAAAAATATCTTGAAGATTGCATTCAGTGCTTAAATGTTATAACTCCATAAAGTTTAGTTGCCAAAATAAAAGATATTCATTAAAACACACTCATGCTCTCACCCTGATCTTTTTTTGTTGCATGGTCCCTCAAAGAAGGAATTCAGAGAAAAGCTATTTAAATGAAGAGGCAGATGATTTTAATGAAGCCCAAGCCGTGTTTTAAAAGGGCTGGTTTTATTTTAATTAGATCTATTTCAGAATTAAGTCAGAAATACTTCTCTCCCCAAAGACTTACAAAGCCAGAATATCTAGAGATCATTAGTGAGAAGAGTAAAAGCCTCCAGTGAGATGCTTTGGAGAAAAATAAAAGTCAAGTGGCCCAAGGGGACTAAACTCCCCTGGAAACGCCTCAGATGAGAATAGGACTGGAGTGGGGGACCAGGGAAGGAGGGGATGACTGTGCAATGTTTCTTTCTTTAAGAAAAAAAAGATTCTTCTTGTGGCCATTTTCCTTCCATGTGTCTCAGAAACCACCAGTCGTTCTGAGCCCTCTTTCTTTCCAAATTCCTCCCCTTGTCTCCCTTCCCTCCTCACTCTTCCAAGCCCTTCTTTTTCCTCTTCCTCCTTCCTCTTTTAACTGGTCCTTTCATCCATTCTTTCATTCTCTGTACATTTTTCTCTTTATTTCTATTTCTTCTTTCCTTTTGTTTCAATGTTTGCTTGACATCTTCATTATTTAAGGAAATGCTTCAAAGAACAATGCTTTCCCAAGAAATAGCACATCCTTTTGTAATTTGGTCAGACATTTCTGCTCTCCTCAAAGGTGTCAGGATTCCATTGTGGAACCACAGCTTAACTGCTTTCACCTTATAACACTCTAGCATAGAATTCATCTTTATCCTTTAAGGCTATTGATTGTACATTTTAACTATAATCGCCTCCTTAGTAAGTGTAGCCGATTCAACTCTTAGTTTTCCAAAGAATCTCAAGGACATAAATAACTAATGTATCCAGCTAAACTTAAAAAGTCATTAAGTTCAATGACAGCAGGGACCATGCTGCTCCTTTTATGTATTTATTTTTCTGAACTCCATGTACATAGTCTACACCATTCAAAGCACATAGAAGACAATCCATATTTGTGGATGAATGAATGAATGAATGGTGAAAAATTCCACAACTTGGACCTCTACAAATTTTAATTCAGACCAAAGTATTAAAGAAATTTTAAACCAAAAAGCTTTAAATTGCATCACAGTTCTGAATAGGAATTGATGAAGTCTTTTGTTTTATTTACATGCATTTATTCTTTGCTTTACTAGGAAGAGTCTAAATGTAAAAATTTACTTAACTATATAGTAAAAATTTATTTAACTATAATCAATAAAAATTTTTAATTGTAATTTTGCAGTGGTTGTGGATGTGAAGGCATATAAAGGACAAACAGCTAAAGGACTATTGAAAAAATGTCTCTTGTATATAGATTATAAATATATAAGGGGGAATGGGGTGGGTGGGGAGGGGTTGTGGGGCTGGGGCCTGGCTTCCCCTCCACCCGCCTCCCCTGGTCCCCTATCCCTGGGGCCGTTTGTTAAAAAAAGTAATAATAGGATTAAAATTTTTTTCTGAAAAAAAAAAATCTCTGAATTCTGAGAATGTTTTCAAGTCAATATGCATAATGTCATGCAAGCCAGTCTCTTACTCTAATTTACATCTATCAGAGATACTGGTTAATGCCTTGGGAGTAAAGGTCTCTACAGCTAAGTTGCCTGCCTCCAAGAATCGCCTCTTTTCTGTTGTATGCACATATGCACATGCACAGACTTGTTGATTGACTATGTGAATATGTATGAGCCTCTTTGTCAAAAGAATATTAAAATTGTCACCTTAATGATCTCTCTCTGTTTAAAAAAGGTTTTGCCCAAACTTTACCTGCCTGAATCCACTCAAAAAAGTATGTAAATCTAAAAAAGGAGGCACTTGCTGGCTGTGAAACCTCCAAGTAAAGGAGAATAATGATCAATATACCTTTTCTTGTTCTCAGTGATGAATGGAAAACCAGCATAATGACATAGTACTTGATTGATAGTTTTTATAAAAACTAAATCATTGAAGGGAAAAGACACATGAATGTATCTGCCAATGAACTTACAAAAGAGCTACAGGAAAAAGTCACTAGAGGTGCCAACATGAAGAAGAGGATAATATGTCCAGGGAAAGAATGGTTGTAAAGATAAAATATTTGGAGCCCTTGAATTCACATATGCATGAAAATATGTTCTTTCTTCTTTTTAAATCCTTAAAGCCAAGGCTTAGTGGAATAGAAAACAAAGTTTCACTAAAAGTTGCTTTGAATAATGCTACAATGAACATTGAAGTGATATTTCCTCCAGATAAATATCTAGAAGTAGAATTGTTGGATCACATAGTATTTTTTTATTTTTAACTTTTTGAGGAATCTCCATTTCGTTTTTCATAGTGGCTGTACCAGTTTACATTCTCACCAACAGTGCACAAGGATTCTCATCTCTTTACATCCTCATTAACATTTGTTACTTCTTATCTGTCTTCCTTTGTTCCTTCCTTTCTTTTTTGACATACTGGATACACTGTCAGAGTGAAATCTCTTTTTTGATAATAGCCATTCTAATAGGTGTAAGATGATGTATTATTATGGTTTTGATTTGCATTTCCTGTTGATTAGTGATGTTGAGCATCTTTTCATGTATCCATTGTCCATTTCTCTATGTCTTTTGGAAACTTTTCTATTCAGGTCTTCACATTTTTAACTAGGTTGTTTAGTTTTTTGCTATTGAGTTGTATGAGTTCCTTATATATTTCAGATATTAAACCCTTATCAGATCTATGGTTTACAATATATTTGTATATCAAATCATCACATGGTACATCTTAAGCATACAGAATGTGATATATCACATCTCAAGAAAGCTGTGAAAATTTAAATTAAAAAAATTTTGAAGTTTCCTTGACTCTGGAACTTTGGATGAATTCATACTTTTTATGACCATGAAATATTTAAGAATTTCTGCTTTATTATCTTTCTGTATAAGTACAGATAGTACTACTGATATACTTGGTTAGTCCGGGTAAGATCAGGTGACCTGAGGCCTATGATACCGAGTCCACGCAAAAGAAGCCAAAGCCTTTGAGGCCAGAGAGCTTTTTTCTGTGCTTGAACCTGTTCTTTTGAAAACCTAGTGATTTTCCTTCACTAACTTTTAAGGGAAAGGGCCAAATGAGGATGAGCACTTAGCTTTTAAAAGAGTCGCTGCAGTCATCTTTATTAAAATTTAAACTGTAACCACCTTTATTAAAATTCAATTCCATTAGTCATTTATTGATATTGTCTTTTCTCTGAGTAACTAAAAAACCATGAAAATAAGCTCCAGAAATGAAAGTAAAATTTAGTTCAAAATACAACAGAAGACTAGATGAGTGAAAAGCAGGGGAGAGTCAACAGTGGAATAACTGCCTGTTGTCCAAAAGACATTATACATCTAAGCTTAAAAGAATTCTGCATCTCTGGCAAGTTCCCTCTCTGATATAGGATTCTAGATCCCAGGAAAGAGTCTTCAGGGAGCTTGCCCTTAGAATTTTAGGATTTGAGACCCACAATATGCAGTCAATAGGTTTTCCTCCTTAGAAGATTATAGTAGCTCTTTGCCAATACCTACACCAAGGGCTACCAATAAAAAAAAAAAAAAAAAAAAAAAAAAAGCACTATACATTGGAGCCTGCAGGAGAGATTGCCAACAGTCCCCAGTCGAGTATCTCTTTCCTCTGGAACATTATATTCCCAATTTTTAGCTGGGCAAATAGTTTTAGTGCATAATGACTCTAGTTTTCAGCCTCTTTTCCACCTAGAAGTGGAAATGCAGTGAAATAATATGATAAAATTCAACAATGTGAGAAAAAATAACTTTTAGTAAATTAGAAACAAAAGGGAACTTCCCTAAAGTAATAAATGGTATCTGAAAAAAAATTCTACAATAAACATTATCCTTAATGGTAAAATTTTTAAATATTTCTCCTTGAGATAAGAAATGAGAAAAGAATGCATGATATCACGACTTCTATTCAACATTGCACAGCAAGGTTTAATGAGCATTAAAAGGCAAAGTAATAAAAAATTTAAAAACATTTACAGATTAGAAAGAAAAAACAAAATATTCTACCATTATTCAAAAATGATATGATGTGTATAGAAAATCTAGAAGAATTCTCAAGTAAAATTACTAAGTTAATAGAATTGAGAAAAGTCCCAGAATTTAAAAAACGCTACACAAAAGTAAACTATATTTTCATATAACAAAATCAAACAGAAAATGAAGCTTGTAAAAAATAATTTGTAAGCATATATAAACAAATACAAAGTGCTTAGTATAAGTCTAATAAAATATTTGCAAGACTTCTACAGGAAAATTATGAAACCTTATTATGTAAAAATATGAAAGTAGAATTAAATAAACAGAAAAGCATACCTTGTTCATAGATAACAAGATTAGATAAGAAGACTTAACATTACAATATAAATTCTCCCCAAATTGATTTATAAATTCAATACAATCTCAGTCTAAATCCCAGCTTCTTGTATGTATGCATGTAGTAGGTGTGTGTATGTGTACAATTTCACAAGTTGTTGCAAAAAAAAATGTAAGAAAATGCAAAAGGCACAAAGTTACCAAAACACTCCTCACAATAAAGACAAAGATGGAAGAATTTGCACCACCAAACAGGAAGATACATTGTAAAGCTCTGATAATCAAGACAATGTTTACTGACAAAGTAAAGACTAAGGAGTTAATAAAACAGAATAGATACCCAGAAATAGTACTTCAGGTACTTCAGGCCACTGAGAAAAGGATAAAGTTTTTTTTTTTTTAATTAATAAACTTTAATAGAAAAACTGGGCAGAAAAAGTACAAAACATAGTTCTTAAATACCCTTTACTCCATCCCCAATTTCTTCTATTATTCATGTTTTGTAACATTTGTTGCAATTGATGAGCCAATGTTTATATGTTATTATTACTTAAATTCATAGTTTACTTTAGGGTTCAGTCTTTGTGTTGCACATTTTATGCGTTTGACATAGGTCCATCATTTCTGTATCATATAGAATAGTTGTTCTGCCCTAAAAATTCCTTATACTCTACCTATACCTACTCTCTCTCCTACTCCCAACCCCGGCACTACTTCTCTTTTTAATGAAAAACATACCTTTAAGTAAATGATCTCAAGACAATTAACTATCCATGGATTGAAAAAAATTCTTACCTCACACCAAACATAAAAATAATCATAGATAGATTAAAGGTCTAAATGTGTAAGCCAAAACCATAAAGTTTTAGAGAAGAATGTAAGAGAATATATTTATTACCTAGTGGTGTGGACATATTTCATAAACAAGATACAAAAAAATACAAGATACAAAGATACAAAAATACAAGATACAAAAAGAAAACCAAGATACAAAAAAAATACAAAAAAATACAAGATACAAAGATACAAAAACACAAGATACAAAGAAAAAAACAAGATACAAAAAAAAGATAAAGAAAAATATGATAAGTTTGACTACATTAATATTAAGACAGCAGTTCACCAAGTAGCATTATACAAAGAAAGAAAAGATAATCATCAAGTGGGGGAAGGAAGATGTCTGGAGTTGTATAACCAACAAAGAATTAATAATACATGAAGAAGATATAGAGAACTATAGACTTATCGCTAAAAGACAGCAAAATGAGCCTTCTTAAATGCAGAAGATTAAAATAAATACTTTATGGGGACACCTGGGTAGCTCAGTGGTTCCAGGCCTGTCTCCGGCCCAGGGCCTGATCCTGGAGTCCCAGGATCGAGTCCCACGTTGGGCTCCCCACATAGAGCTTGCTTCTCCCTCTGCCTGTGTCTCTGCCTTTCTCTCTGTGTGCGTCTCATGAATAAAGATAAAAATCTTTTAGAAAGGGATGCCTGGGTGGTTCAACACAGTTGAGCATCTGCCTTCGGCTCAGGTGTGATACCACAGTCCCGGGATCCAGTCCCACATCAGGCTTCCTGCATGGAGTCTGCTTCTCCCTCTGCCTGTGTCTCTGCCTCTCTCTCTGTGTATCTCTCATGAATAAATAAATAAATAAAATCTTTTAAAAAAATCTTTAAAAAAAAGGAGTAAGCTTCAGAAATCTACAGAAACATGAACATCTTAAAATACATTGAAGGAAAAAAAATACATTGAAGGAGGAAAAGCAGGTTATAAATAATGCATATAGCATGATTCTGTTCATATAAAGTCCAGAAACTGACAAAGTGAACTTAATGGTGAGAGATACATAAAAAAGGAGGGAATTATATATTATAAGATACTTTATTAAAATTTTATATATAAAAATGTTTACATAAAATTTTTATATAAAAATTATATAAAATTTATATAAAAATAATTCATTATAAATTATTTATTATTTATCATGGCAGCAGTTATCTCTAAGGGAGGAAATAAATTGTCACCAGGAAAAGATACATGAAGGATTTATGGAAAGCCATTAATGTTCTATTTCTTGAACTATGTGTTCACTTCAAATACATTTGTAAGGTAGTGCATATATGTTTTATACACTTTATCATGTTTCATTAAAAACATTAATTTTTAAAATGTGAGTTTAAAATAAAAGACATCTAATTCTTATCATTTTCTCATCTTTAATACATAAATAAATGGGAAACAAGGGATAGCTCTTTCTCACAGTAAAATTCCAATCAATAAAGACAGAAGGGAGAGAGTGATGTCAATAAGATGGTGGAATAGAAGTTTTCTATCATCATCCTCTACAGAACATCAATTTTGACAACCACTCACAGGTGACTGTAACTTTGTGGGAGACTGGAAGTCCAGTAGAGAAGTTCTAAAACATTGTCAGAGAAAAGAACACTAAGAATAGATGTATTCAAGAGTTTAAAAACAATTTCACTTTATCCACATCAACTTCTCCTCCAAGGCAATATGGCTCAGTGCCAAATTCTCCCAGAGGGAAAGTGACAGCATAGTGAGTAAATATCTGGCTTCCCCCGCTCTGCAAGACACTGCCCAAGAAGCCCACTTCTTTCTCATCCAACCCAGAATACACAAGTGATTAGAATGACTAAAGCAGTGCAGAGATTGGGAGCACATCAAGCAGCACTTGGAACTCAACAAGCTGCAGATCTTATTAACAACATTGTAGACTCCAACAGGAAGCCCATCTATGAGCCAGTTGGCATGCCTTGCTTGCAGACCCCCTAAGTGGTCAATCCCTAATGCTCCACTACCTCAACCACCCACCTATGGCCAGCTCCCTGCACATGCTTGTATTGACACTGAATACAGTCTTTCATAGATGGCTTGCAAGCATGCACAGAATGCCAAACAACTCCGCAGGATTTGGAGAGGGCACACAAACATAAGCACTTCAGGATACTTCCCTAGGAAACAAGTGATAGGCTTTGTAGGACCAAGAGAAGGCATTCAATTTTAAGAATAATCTCCCAAGAAGAAATAAGAGTTGTGGAGTGGGTGCATCCATAGAAAAGATCTGAGAGAATCTCAGAATCCCTACTTGGGCTGACTTATGAAAGCATTTCTCTCCTGAAGTCAGTCAGTAAAGACTGGAGGAGTTGACATCTTCAATTTTGAAGGCAGCAATACAAGACTTCAAGGAACACACACACACACACGCACACACACACACACACATACACACACACACACACAAAGCAAATATGGTACCATCAAAGTAACAATAATTTTCCAGTAACTGTTCATAAATAAATGGAGACCTGTGTATTTCCTGATGAAGATTTTGAAATAATTGTTTTAAGGAAGCTCACTGAGCTGTAAGAAAAACTAGACAACTCAGTGAAATCCAAAAAAGAATACATGAATAAAGAAGGAGCTAGACAAAACAGATAGAAATCATAAAAAGAGATAAAAGAAGAACCAAACAGTAATTCTGGAACTGAAGAATACAATGAATAACATGAAAAAGTCAATCATGTTTGTCGGCACCAGACTTGACCCAGCAGAAGAAAAAAATCTGAATTTAAGGACAAGTTAATTGAAATAATCCAGTCAGAGGAGAAAAAAAGAAAAATGAATGAAAAAAGACTATAAAACGTATGGGTTACCATAAAGAGACCTAATATATATATTACGGGGTTTTTTAAAAGAGAGACAGTCGGGGTAAAAAGTTTATTTAACGAAATAATAGCTGAGAACTTCCCAAATGTGGGGAAAGTTTTGGGCATGCTGATATATGACACTCAAAGTCCCCAAAGAGTTTCAACCTAAAGAGGTCCATAATGACGTACATTATTATTAAATTGTCAAATATCAGAGACAATGTGAGAAATTTGAAAACAAGAGAAGAGACTACCACATGCAAGAAAATTCCCTTAGAGCTATCGGCAGATTTCACAGGAGGCCGGGAGAGAGTGGAATAATATATTCAACATGCTAAAATAAAACTGCTAACCAAGTATACTTTACCTGACAAAGTTCTCCTTCTGAAGACTTTCACTGACAAGTAAGAACTGAGGTAGTTCACACAAGACTAGCCTTACAAGAATTGCTAAAGGAGTTCTTCAAGCTGGAATGAAAGGATGCTAATTCATAACATGAAAACACAAAAGTACAAAACTCACTAGTAAAGGTAAAGATATAGCCAAATTCAGAATACTGTCATACTATAAGGATGGTATGTAAATCACTTTTAACTCTGGTATTAAGGTTAAAAGAAAGAAGCATTAAAAATAACTATAGCTATATTAATTTGTTGGATACACACTATAAGTGGATATACATTATAAAAAGCCGTAAACTGATATCAAAAACAAAATGTAGAGGTGGAAATAAAAAGGTAGTTTTTAAATGCATTTGAAGTTAATTTGTTATCAGCTTAAAACAGACTATTGTAACTGTAAAATATTTTATGTAGCCTCATTATAACCACAAAGCAAAAACTTTTATAGATACACAAAAGATAGTGAAAAAAGAATCAAATCATGCTGCTGTAGGAAATCACCAAATCACAAAGGAAGACAGCAAGAAAAAAAGAGAACTACAAAACAGCCAGAAAACAATTAATAAGATGGTATTAGTAAGTCCATATGTATGAATAATTACTTTAAATGTAAATGCATTACATTTTCCAATCAAAAGGTGTTGAGTGGCTGAATGGATAAAAGATAAAAGCAACACACAACTTTACGTGCACTATAAGAGACTCCTTTCAATTTTAAGGACACCACAGGCTGAAAGTGAAGTAATGGGAAAAGATAGACTGAAATCTTATGTAACAAGAGACAAAAGTCATTATATAACTATAAAATGGTTAATTCACCAAGAAGAATTAAAAATACTAAGTATGTATATACCTAAATATATAAAGCAAATATTACCAAATCTGAAGGAAAAAATAACAAAACAATAAAATAGTACAAGACTTCAGTACCTTACTTTCAACAACGGGTAGATCATCCAGACAAAAAAATCAATAAGGAAATAGTAGACTTGAAATACTTTTTGTACCAATGGATCTAACAAACATATACAGAAAATTTTATCCTAAAAAAAAAAAAAAAAAGAAAATTTTATCCAAAAGCTGTAGAATAAACATTCTTCTCAATCACACATGGAACATCCTTTAAGATAGATCACGTTAGGTCACAAAACGAAGTTTAACAAATATAAGAAGATTAAATTGATTTTGAGTACCTTTTTTTTTTACCACAATGGTATGAAACATACCAAAATTTATGGGATGTAGCAAAAGCAGCCCTAGGAGGGAAGTTTATAATGATAAATGTGTATATTATTAAGAATTATCTCAAACAAACAGCCTAACATTACACTTCAAGGAACTAGATAAGAAGAACAAACTAAGCCCAAAGTTAGAAGAAGGAAGGAAAAAAACAAAGATCAGAGTAAAAATAAATGAAATAAAGCTATAAGAACAGAAAAGATACATGAAACAAGAGTTGTTTTGGAAAAGATAAAAGAGACAAACCTTCAGCTGGACTAGTAAAAAAGAGAAAAAATTTAAATAAAAATCAGAAATGGAATAGTAGACATTACACTGATAACACAGAACTAGAAAAGATCATAAGAGATTACTATGAATAATCATAGACCAACACAAGGATAACCCATAAGGGATATATGAATTTCCAGAGACATTCAACCTAACAAGACTGAATCATAAATGGATAATATCCACAGACCAATAATAAGTAAGGATATTGAATAAGCAATCAAAAATCTCTCAACAAAGAAAAGCACAGAACCAGATGGCTCACAGATAAATTCTACCAAACATTTAAGAATTTATACCAATCCCTTTTCAAAGAAATTAAAGATGAGGGAATATTTCCAAATTCATTTTATGAGGTCAGTATTACTCTGATACCAAAGTTAGACAAGAAAGACGCTACAAGAAAACTACAAACTAACATCCTGATGAACATAGACACAAAAATCCCTAAAAAAATACTAGAAAATGTAATTCAACAGCACATTAGAAAGATCAAGTGGTATTATCCATGAGATGCAAGGACAGTTCAACATATGTAAATCAGTCAATGTGATAAACCACATTAATAGAATGCAGATATAAATTATATAGTTATCTCAATACATGGAGAAAAAGCATTTGACCAAACTCAACATCCTTTCATAATAACAATTCAACAAATTAGATTAGAAGAAATGCCTTTCAACATAATAAAGGCCATAAATGATAAATTCAGAGCTAATATCTTACTTAACAGTGAAAAGTTGGAAGTTTTTACTCTTAAATCAGGAACAAGCCAGAGATGACCATTCTTGCCATTCTATTAAACATTGTAGTGGAAGTCAGCCAGAGTAGTGAGGCAAGAAAGAAGAAATAAAAGGAAAGGAAGAGGTGAAAATGTCTCTACAGATGACATGATCTTATCAAAAAGACTCTTAGAACTAATGAATAAATTCAGTCAATTTGCAGGATCAGAAATCAGTATACAAAAATTTAGTTGCATTTCTATACACTAACAATGAGCAATCCAAAAGAGAAGAAAACAATCATATGTACAATAGCATCATTAAAAGTAAAATATCTAGGAATAAATTAAACCAAGAAGTTTAAAGACCTGTATACTGAAAACTAATAAAACACTGATAAAGAAATTAAAGAAGATACAAATAAGTAGGAAAATATCCCATGTTCATTGATGAGAAGAATTAATCTTGTTAAAATATCCATGCTACTCAAAACATTCTACAGATCAGGGCAGCCCGGATGGCTCAGCGGTTTAGCGCCACCTTCGGTTCAGGGCGTGATCCTGGAGACCCAGGATGGAGTCCCACCTTGGGCTCTCCCTGCGTGGAGCCTGCATCCCCCTCTGCCTGTGTCTCTACCTCTCTCTCTCTCTCTCTCTCTCTCTCTCTCTCTCTGTGTCTCTATGAATAAATAAATAAATAAAGTCTTTAAAGAAAATTCTACAGATAAAATGTTATTACCATCAAAATTCCAATGGCATTTTTCACAGATACAGAAAAAAATCTTAATGGACACCTGCTTGGCTCAGTCAGTTAAGCATCTGCCTTTGCTCAGGTCATGATCCCTGGGTCCTGGGATTGAGCCCCATATTGCTTCTCCCTCTCCCCCCCTCGTGCTTGAGTTCTCTCTCTCTTTCTCTCTCTCTCTCTCTCTCTCAAATAAATAAACAGAATATTTTTTAAAAAAGAGAAAAAAATCCATATGGAACCACAGAAGAATCCTGAAACATCAAAGTGATTATGAGCAACAAGAGCAATCCTAGAGGCATCCTACTTCCTGATTTCAAATTATATTAAAGCTCTAGTAATCAAATAGTATGGTAGTAACATAAAAATGGACACGTAGATGGGGCACCTGGGTGGCTCAGTCCATTAAGTGTCCAACCCTTGGTTTTGGCTCTGGTCATGATCTCATGGGTCATGAGATTGAACCCTGCATCCAGCTCTGTGCTGAGCAGGAAGTCTACTTGAAGAGTCTCTCCCTCTGCCCCTCCCCCAACCTGCACATGTGCGTGCATGTGCTTTCTGTCTCTCTCTAAATAAATAAATTATTTAAAAAAAACAGACACATAGACAAATAGAACAAAATATCCCCCCAAAATAAACCCACACATATATGGTCAAATAATAAGACATCATCAAGACTATACAATAAGGAAAGGATAGTCCTTTTCATAGATGGTATTGGGAAAATTGGATATCCACATTCAAAAAAATGAAACTGTACTACTATCTCAAACCATACACAAAAATTAACTCAAAATGGATTAAAGAGTTAAACATGAGACTTGAAACTGTATAATCCTAGAAAAAAAAAACAGTAAAACTTCTTGACGTTAGTTTTGGTAATGAGTTTTTAGATTTGACACCAAAAAGCACAGGCAACAAAAGCAAAAATAAACAAGTGGATCTACATCAAACTAAAAAGCTTTTGCACAGAAAGGTAACAATCAACAAACTGAAAAGGCAATTTATGGAATGAGAAAATATTTACAAAACATATGTCTAATATGGGGTTAATATAAAAAAATATATATGGAAGCTGCACAACAAACAAAAAAAAGCCAAATAATCTGATTAAAAATGGGCAGAGTTTTCTAATAGACATTTTTCCAAAGAAGACATAAAAATGGCCAATAAGTATATTAAAAATGTTCTACATCACTAATCATCTGGGAAATGCAAATCAAGATGACAAGATATTATATCACATCTGTTAGGATGACTATTATTGAAAAGTCAAAAGATAAGTTTTGGTGAGGATGTGGAGAAAAGGTAATCCTCATATACTACCAATGAGAATGTAAACTGGTACAGCCATTATGGAAGTAGTATATAGGTTCCTCAAAAAATTACAACACAACTACCATATGATTCAGAAATCTCACTTTTGGGCATATAATATATATATATATATATTAATATATATTAGAAGCAATATATATAATATATAATATAATATATTTTATATATATAATTGCATAGAAACAGAATCCTTACAGAAACAGAGAATAGAGTAGTGGTTACTAAGGACTGGGAGGTGGGCACATAAAATGAGTAGGAGAGCATTTCCTCTTTTCTTTTCTCTGGAACAATTTTGCAGAATTGGAATATTTGTTCCTTGAATGTAAGATCACTTGGGACTACAAATCCCCATCTTTAAAAATATTGCCACAATGAACATCTTTTTAAAAAATATTTTATTTAAATTCAATTTGTCAACATATAGTATAACACCCAGTGCTGATCTCATCGTGTGCCCTCTCAGTGCCCATCACCCAGTTACCTCATTCCCCACTCTCCTCCCCTTCTGCAACCCTTTGCTTGTTTCCCAGAGTTAGGAATCTCTCATGGTTTGTCTACCTCTCTAATTTTTTCCCACTCAGTTGCCCTCCTTTCCTTATAGTTCTTTTCAGTATTTCTTATATTCCACAAATGAGTGAAACCATATGATGATTGTCTTTGTCCGATTGACATATTTCACTCAGCATAATACCCTCCAGCTCCATCTACATCGAAGCAAATGGTAGATATTTATCCTTTCTGATGGATAATATTCCATTGTTTATATATAGACCACATCTTCTTCATTCATTCATCTGCTGAAGGACGTTGATAGATTTGACACCAAATCTGTGTCATCTGTGGCTCCTTCCACAGTTTGGCTATTGTGGACATTGCTGTTGTGAACACACAATGAACTTAATAGACTTGTGTGAGGTGCAGTGGCCTAACTGCTGGATCATGAGGTACTTGTACATTTAATGTGGCCAAGTTCTTCCTGTCTGCCCTCTGGAAGGACCATTCCAGCCTATAATCCAGCAACTATGCATGAAGGCTACAAGAGCCCCATGTCCCTACTAATTCTTGACAGTAAAGAACTTTCAAATTTTTGCCACTTTAATAGAGTAATATCTCTATTGTATTGTCTTGCATTTCTTAGACCTACTAATAGCATTGAGCGTCTCTTACTATGCCAATTAGTTTTGAGGAGTTCCTCTGCTGACGATCGGCTTTATCCATTTTTTTAAGGGGATGACTATCCTTTTGTTGTTGTTGCTGATCTGAAGATTGTATATTGTGTATTCTAGATATTACCCTCCTATCAGTAGTGATATTGCAAATATATCCTGCCATTACAAATCTGTCTATGCCTTTAGCCATGTTCCACCATTTTTAAAAGAAAAACTTTAATTTTAATCAAGTCATCAATCCTTTGATGTTTGTGTTTTTGAAGTATTGTTTAAGGAGTTCTTTTTGACTCAAGATCATGAGGATATTCTCCTACACCCTCTAAATATGCAACCTACTCCCCCTACCCCTGTGTTGATTTTGTAATAAATCTGAGACATATCATGATATTTATAAATATTATGGCATATATCTCCAAAAAGCAAGTTCTTAAAAAAAAAGATTCTATTTATTTATTTGAGAGAGAGAGAGGGAGAGAGCACAAGTAGAGAGAGTGGCAGGAAGAGGCAGAGGGAGAATCAGGCTCCCCCCTGAGCAGGGAGACCAACATGGGACTTGATCCCAGGACTCTGGGATCATGACCTGAGCAAAGGCAGACACTTAACCAACTGAGCCACCCAGGCACCTCCAAAAAACAAGTCCTAAAAAAATCCACAATACCTTTAAAAAGTAAGTATAATCAATTTATTAATATCATAAAATTTAAAAAGCAGCTATTTTTCAGTATGAGTGATTGGGAAGTTTAGACATATTCAGAGGTTACAAGAGAGGACTGAATGTGGTAATAGTCCTAAGAAAAGTGCAAAGGAGCTGTGGGAGTTTGGGGAAAGGGGATGATTTCCAGCATTAAAGAACATTTCACCCAAGGGAAAGGATCAACGTTTAGGACATTTTACAACTGTTTGTTTTTGGCTTTTCTCAGAAAAGTGGCTCTGAAATAGTACACAGGAGGAAATCCCTCTTCTACATGGAATACTTGTGGATTTTGTGTTCTTTCCCTTTTCCCCAGTAAGTGAGAAACAACAGGGAGAAGGATTCAGTTGGAAACAAAGAAATTGTACATTTACAATTCAAAGCCAAATTATGAGGATTCCAATATGGAATTCATCTTCCTATTCATCTTCATAATTAAAGGTATTCTCTTTTGTCCTGGTTTTAAAATCTTATCTTGGGCAGCCTGGGTGGCTCAGCGGTTTAGTGCCACCTTTGGCCCAGGGCATGATCCTGGAGACCCAGGATCGAGTCCCACATCGGGCTCCCTGCATGGAGCCTGCTTCTCCCTTTGCCTGTGTCTCTGCTTCTCTCCCTCTCCGTGTCTTTCATGAATAAGTAAATAAAAATCTTAAAAAAAAAAAATCTTATCTTTAGCCAGTAAGGGTATCTTTAAATTACCTGCTTGAGACAAGGCATTCTAGAATTATGTATTATCAAAATGTACCAAACATCTTCCCATGCCTTCCAGTCTCTCTCTTTAGCATTTTTGAAAGACTCAGGTCTAGCCCTAAAATTTAATATCTAAAGATAGATAAGGAAATCTTCTTTTTTTTTTTTTCCAATTTTCACCTTTTTAGGAACTCAGAATCCACGAGGTTAAAAAACAAAAGAAAAACAAACTATTCAAACAAATAATGATAGTTCTGTATTATAACTTATAGATTTTAAAAAAACCTCCCCAGTCCATATTGATATAAATAAATAATCAAATAAGTAAATAAATAGGGAAGAAGAGATATCTCTTCCTTGCAGTAGAATTCCAATGAATAAATGTAGAAGAAATGATAGAAATAGAAAATCACCTTTAGGTGATTGTCATAGTAATAATTGTTACAAAGGAAAGCCATTGGTGGACATTAAAATTAGTGAGTAACATACAATGAGAAAGAATATTTGAAGAGCCTCAAAGTATCTCATTATAAAATATTAATTAAAAAGGGAAGAATAGTTATGTTACAGTGAGGAATCATACACCACTCTAACCAAGGTTAGCATCATTAATAAAACTTACTAACATCATGAACTCCCCACGTGATGCTCCAGGAAGGATGTAGCACCATCTCTGTAGTACTCTTGATCAAAATGCATAACTTTAGTACTGATCAGTACTCCTCAAAAGTGTCAAGGCCATGAAAAATAAGGAAAGACAGAGGAACTATCACAGAGAAAGCAGACCAAGAAACATGACAAGTAAATGAAACACAGGATCCTGGATCGGATCCTGAAATAGGAAAAGGATATCAGTGGGATATCACTGGAAAAACTCAGGAAATGAGTAAAACCTGTAAATTATCTACAATATTGTGCCAATGTTAATTTTCTTGTTTTGATCATTGTATCATGGTTAAGTAAGATGTTAACATAGGAAATAGCTCGGTAAAGTGTACGTGGGATATTTCTGTGCTATTTTTTCGACTTTTCCTTAAGTTTAAAATTGTTTTTAAAAAAACTTAAACATTAAGGAAAACAAGCCTCTTCCAACAATACATAAGTATATCCTGGTTTCAGTAAATCCATTTACAAAAAAATTCCCCCTTTGGAGGGCTGGACTAGGCTGTATTGGGACAGGGGAGATTTGCTCTGCAGAGGAAGGCATTTCTTAGAGACTTCAAAGTCTCATTAAATGCTTTGTAGCCCTCAGAACCAATAATAGAACAGTAAAGTGGGAAAATGGGGTTTTTAATGCTCTCTTCATGGTTTAGAACACCTCTGGGAGCAATTTTTATTTGTTCTCAAATAGTTGGAGACAAAGAACCATTCTTAGGCATAACTGTGTACCAGAGGAAGCCTTCCATGCTACATTCAGAGGTTTTTTTCTGTCCCTTACACTTACCTTAAGAATCGTGAACATCCCTTAATCTTCACTCTACCGTACCCTTAACACCATCCCTACACTCTACTCTCTGAAAGTAGAGTAAATGTTGGTTAGGAAAAGTTCCATTAAGTTTGTACACATGTGTGTATGCATATGTGTATGCGTGTCTGTAGTTCAGGGAGTTCTCATGACACCAGTCTCTAAACTTCTGTTTACCCATCCACAGGAGAGCCACAAAACTGTAGTCTGTAAGTTTGTACCTGTGGCTGTAGTCTCTTTTTGTTCCCCTTTTCTCTTCAAATGGCACACCACTCCCCCATCTGCCTTTCCATTTTGCATGACTAGCTCTTTTCTGCTTTGTCTTTCCATTCCCTCCTAAAGCAGAAATAGATTCAGTAGCACTGATTATATTGACATTGTATCTGTCAGGCTAATATAAACAGTTCATTTCCACTCATGGATGGCATGAATTTTTTTAGGACTTGGGAAATGCACACCATACCAAAATGATACTAAGTCTTACATTAACCAGGATGAGCAGGAAATGCTTCTGGCTCCACCAATACCTTGGGAGGCAGGGGTGGGCTTGTAGGTCAGCTGTCTTGGAACAAGACCTCTAACTTAGAAAGCTAACCAAAAAGTTTCCCAGCCAAGCTCTGTTCTAACACAAAGCCTCCCAGCCATAGTAGAGTCTGGAAAACTTGATCTGTCTGTAGACTGTACAGTTCAGATGTGTGAATCATCCAAGGAAAGCTCCTTTTACACTAAGCCCCAACCGCTTCCAGCCTTTCTGCACTATCCTTATCTCTAGAGGTGACAGGTGTGGAAACACTATCAGGATATCCCCTTATCTTATTAATTAATAAAAAGATGTTTAAGGAGAAAGACTGAGATTGATACAAATACCATTTTTAGTAGCTTAATTTTTAGCCTGGGCTTTTGCTATCCCCACTCTTCTTCTGCATTCTATCATTGTTACAATACTATAACTAATCTCTAGTCCTTATTAGAATTTCACCAGTTTCCCCATTAATCTCCTTTTCCTATTCCACAATCCACTGTAGGATCCACATTCCACGTGATCATGTCTCCTTCGTCTGCTCCAGTCTCCAAACATCTCTGGGTACTTTCTATCCTTTTGCCCCAGCAAGATGGTAACTTATACTTTAGGTAAAGCTGAGTTTCACTAATTGTCTTAGCCTGGCTCTGGCCACTGGAGTCTACTTCAAGAAGGTGCTATGCTGCAGATGAAGGTGGAGCTGGAATGCTGAACTGCTTTGCTTCTCATACGTGTCCAATTTGCATAATAGGGAAATCAGGGAAGTTTGGAGATTTAGACAGAACCTTCAAGCTACAAGCACAAGATGATTTTGAGTCCCATCTTTTATGTTTAAAATTTTCAGGGATTTTATATTTTATTACATAAATTATGCATTACCTATTTTTAATTCAGAAGAGAAACTTCCCTAATTTTTTAAAAAGATTTTATTTATTTATTCATGAGAGAGAGAGAGAGAGAGAGAGAGAGAGAGAGAGAGAGAGAAGCAGGCTCCGTGCAGGGAGCCTGATGTGGGACTTGATCCCAGGACTCCAGGATCATGCCCTGGGCTGAAGGCAGGTGCTAAACCGCTGAGCCACCTGGGAATCCCTTCCCTAAATTTTATAATAAAATGAACATATCAGAAAGATGCACCATGATTATTCCATGGCTAGAAGTATTCATTGTCTCCTCCCTGCATACTTCAGTCTGAGAAGCTCAAACAATGTTGTGTTACCATTTCAAATTTAAGACAAGCCTTAGCACAAAATGTCAGTGTTCAGCCACCACATGCAACACTGTTTCTATAGGCAAAGGCCTTCCAAGTTACAAACAATTGATTTACAAACTTTTGGCTCACAATCCACTTATAAGTTGGGAACTGATTGTACTAACACAATGTCCTTGCCACAGGGTTTTCATAAGCCATCCCAACAAATGGTTCTTTTACTTTCTGTAAAAACCCATCTCTTCTTCAAGTTGTACATTGTTGTTGTTTTTTCCCCAGAGATATCAAATTGCCTGTAAGTAGAACTTTGTAGTATGAATATCTAGTTGGGAAAATAGTCTGACAACAACAACAAAAAGATAAATAGAAAAACAAGAACTCACTTCTAACAAGGGCCTTTGATTCTGTGCTTTGTCCTTTAGCCTCAGAGTTCAGTTTTCCTACTCAATTTTCTGCTGTTCAAGTGATGCAGTTGTTTCATTGCTTGGTTATAGATGGTAGACTTCGGCTCTGAAAGCAACAAAGTTGGTGAAAAGCTCACTGGAAGCCAACTTCTTTTAATCCTTGGTCTAGGCAGGCCTCTGTATTTTTGAAGAGTTCAAAGGCCTGCAGGTGAAAAGCATTGTTGGCTGGAGAGTGCCATCAAGGGCATGTCCTGAGAATTTTATTCTTCTTGGAAGATGGTTTTTACTGAAGGGTGAGGAAGAGAGTGGGGTATTGTATAAATGATTCTCGAGGTCACTGGAGACAACTTTTCAACTTTCTATTCCCATTTTAGGTCATGGGTGTTAATGGTTTTCGCTATGGAAACCTCCATGAGGGGGTAAAAATCTTTTCTTCCCCTCATGTGATTTTTTTTCCCAATCCTGCCGCTCCCCTTCCTTCAGTATCATGCTTGGAGGGGAGTAATATCATTTAGGTAGCCACCCTTTCTGAAGTCCTTTCAGATGAAGGTAAACATAGAGGGAAAACACCACAGGAGGAGACCACATGTGGGTCATGAGAATTTAAAAGGTGACATGTGTGGATCATAATGTTCTAAAATCTGGCTTCCTGAGTAATTTCAGTTTTTTTCAAAATTGAATACTTCTCTCTTCTGATTTGGGATAATTGGATGCCATAAGGAAACCTTGAGATGTATCATATGTAAAGAGCCCCAACTGAGTGAATTGACCCATGCCAAAATAGAAGTAGATTAAACTTCATGCCATTTCCATAAAATTACTAGTCTCTGAGAATTTATCCTTTATATTAGATGTCTTCAAACTATAATTCTCAGGCCATATCTGGTTCACGGCCTGGTAGTTTTTTTTTTTATTTTTAATGTTATTCAGCCTACCAGTTAAGACTGCTTTTTAATACAGTTTTTTAAAGATCCACTTATTTGGGGGTCGGGGGGAGAGCCTGAGTGGGGAGGGACAGAAGGAGAGGGAGAGAAAGTCATAAGTGCACTTATGCTGAGTGCAGAGCCTGACATGGGGCTTGATCTCAAGACCCCGAGATTATAACCTGAGTGGAAACCAAGAGTGGCCACTTAACCAACTGCACCACTTCAGGCACCCCTGCTTTTTATACTTTTAAACAGTTGGGGGAAACCAAAAGAAGAAGAATATTTTGCAATGCATGAAAATTATTTGAAATTCAGATGCCAATGTACATGAACATAGTTTTATTGGAACATGGCTATGCCTATTCATTTGTGTATTGCTTTTGGCCACTTTTGTGACCCAACTGCTGAGTTCAGTAGTTGCAAGAGAAACCATGCATGGTTTGCAAAGCCTAAAATATTTACTATATGGCCATTTATGGGAAAAGTTTGTCAACCCCTGTACCATATTCACTGAGAATTTACTCTTGCCCTGTGATGTGCAGCAGCGAGGTAGAGCACACCTGGGGCAGAGAGAAGTGCTCTAAGGGAGTGGAAGAAGCCTGCCAAGAAAAGTATGGCAAGCTTTAGGAAGCACATTTGTCAGGGTCACAGGTTCCCTGAAGCTAAAGCTTTGCTTTGCTCTGAAGAGTTTCATACATATGTTTAATGGAAGAAACTAAGCCCCAGTAAAAGGTGAACAAATTAGAACACAAAAAACCGGGAAAGAATAGCTGTATGTATACTTCTGAAGTAGAATGAGAAAGGTAGAGAAAAAGGGAGAAGATTATGGAGAGAGGGGTCTTGTAAAAAAGGGTTCTGAGCCATAGAATGGTGCCATCTTCTATTACTCCTACAATTTAAGCTTTCTAAAAGGAGGCCATAGAGACTTGGTTGATTGGAATAAAGATCAAGAAAATAAGGACATAGAAAGAAGGTAGAAGAGAGACGTGACATCAACAATTAATTTTGCCAATTGTAATATACTAAAAAGTAGTTTTTAAGCTTTTTGTCATGGGTTTAACTTTGTGAATTCTTAATTTGAATAAAAGCTTATACATGAGCCTAATATGTAGTTGACACAAAGATAGACCAGCTGTGGCTGAAGCTGGCCTGACCTCCAAGCAGCTTGCACCAGGAAACTCACCAGGAGTTTCCAGAGTAGAATCCAAGGCCTCTCTCTCTCTCTCTCTCTCTCTCTCTCTCTCTCTCTCTCTCTCCCTCTCCCTCTCCCTCTCCCTCTCCCTCTCCCCCTCTCTCTCTTTCTCTACCCCACCCCCCACCCACCATCTATCTCTATTTCTCTTTTTATCTCTATCTCTCAGTAGAATAATCACCACTTTCTCATCTGAGGAGGATCATTTCAACTTTATGGGAGTTGCTTTGAATCTAACTGCCAGAAAGAAAGAGGACATAAACATGTCCACAGTGGACTTATAGAACTGCCATAAAGTGGTTTATAGTCAGGTAATCACACAGATGAGTTCACAGCTCATACATTTTTAAGCTATGTTGTAATTCTCCCATGAAACTCAAAAACACTGTTAGCCTATGATAACCTTTAAAGTAGATTTAGGCTTGTTTCCTAAAACAAGGATAACCTTTAACTTTTGAAGTAGATTTAGGCTTGTTTTGTGAAGTATTGGGCAAATTTTTAGGGTACACACACCCAGAAGAGGAGGACCAATAATCCCTAATTTTAAAACAATGACCTTAGCAGTACAGGGACTACCAATTCTTGAAGTGAAAAGAATTCTTTGTGACCTCAATCCCTCTCAGATTTGGATTCATAAAGACATTTGCCATTTGTGTTGAACAAGTCAATATGAACAATTAAGGATCAATTTATTGACAGAGTTGCTAACATAACAACTGGTCTTCCTTTATAGAGTTTTCCATTCTTATTCACTCTATAGCACAGAGATATACTTGTTAGAAGACCAGGAGACATGGGGATTTCTACACATTCCTTGCCATTTGTTCAGATCACACATTAGAAACCACATACAAATGTGCCAAACACACCTGCCTCTTTTTCCGTCATACTTATAACCACCTTTTCCTAATGGAGTATGGAATTCCAAGACTTTTTGACATAGGACTACTTGGATACATCCCCAAATGCCCTAATAAAAATGGATTGGGATATTGCTAAATATTTCACCCTGAGAAATGTATTACCAACATTTGTGCCCAAAAAGGATATTCTACTGTCCTGAAACAGTGCCTTGGGAATAAATGCGTATTAAGGAAACAGGTAAATGAACCTTCTACCCCTCCATCCTCACCTCTTCCCTGTGGCTAAAGGAACATTACATTTCTCATCAGCTCTATCCCAAAATCAACAGGAAGAAAAATGTTAGGTACAAAGTATAAATTATCTTTTATTTACATAAAGAATACTCCCCTAAGGAGCCAATTAACATTTAACGTGAGTACTTCAAAAAGAGAACCACATGCCTTCTGGGTATGCAGATATCAAAATCCACAGATGTTCAAGTTAACACTGGGAGTAACAGCCTCATGCTGAAAACAGGAACTGTATAATTCATCTCCAGGGTGAGCTAAAATCATGGGGCCCAACTAAAGCTCTGCTAAGTAAATAGGATGATCATCAATGGCTTGTAGGGTTTCTGGCCTCTGATATGAAGGGCAGAAATTAGGGGGAAAGGTTGTTGCTCTTGTGTAGGTTGTTAAAACTGAACAAAAATGTAAGAAGTAATGTCAGTATGAAATGACTGTTTTTCTTGTATAGAAACTCTATCAAAATTGAAGGTATATTTTGGAGCAGTAATAAGTCTGATTTGCTCCATCTGGGGTTTGAACAACTGTCAGATGATTATTTCTCAAATTGATTTTCAGGGTTCCATTTCCCTGTACTGAACTGCAAAGGGTTTTTTTATGCTCAACCACTTTGACAAACTGAGCATTGTGTTCCCACATGAAAGCCTAAGAAGGTCAGAGAAATTTAGAAAGATTAAATGCATTATGTTTCTGAAAATGAATTGTTGGGACAGAGAAATGCTGGAGAACCTCATGACTCTTTTGCAGTAATGTCTAGTTTAGGGATTGGAGTGGGGAGGAAAGTTGAATGTTTGAAGGGGAAGAGATGTGGAGGAGGGAAGACAGCCATAATGTACACAGTTACATGATGGCAGGTTATTATTTGATAGTAAGTTTGAAATGGTTCCAAAGAATAGTAAATGAAAAGGTTAATGCAAACAGGTGGGAAAGGTTTGGCATTATTAGTGAATGTGATAACTGAAGGGACGCTTCCCCCAGGAGGGCCCTGACAATACACTGGATTTAAAAGCCATCCTGTGTGTCACATGGATAAAAGGAGCTCAAGCTTAAAGAGGTCTTTCTGATTCAGTAATAACTAGGCAGCAAGACTCATAATTCACAGGACAATGGTATATTTTTGTAGTCTGTAGGAGGACAGTAGCTCACAGTGCTGTAGCAAGGTAGGAAATGCAGAGAAAGGCTAAACAAAGTGCAGAATGCAGCAAAATTAAATTCAAAGTAAGTATCACTTCAGTAGCTGTATGTTGCTCTCTGGTAAAGTCTCCAATAGTTAATTGATCGATAAGCAGACGGGGAATTTAAACCACAGACCCAGTCTGAGCAAGGTGCTAGAAGAACGAGAAAAGCCCAAAGAGTTTAAGGTCTAGCCCAGAACACAGGGCTTATCCACAAGAGCCATTAAATGAAACAAATTGTATAAAATAATATGTTGGATTATGTGATGCTAATAATTAGAAGCTATGAATAAATATAATAAAGTATCAATTATTGCTATAGACAGAAAATTCAAAGAATAAAATGGGCTAGATTCACCAAGGAAGGCTTTAAGAAAAGTGATTGACAAAAGGTTTCTCAAGAGTGTTTGTAGTGGCTCAGTACACCCTCCATAGAGCCAGTGGGAGAGGGGCATAACTGTAACTATGTAGGGGTATTTTTTCTTTAATTTTTATTTTTAGGTATGGCAAGATACACATAATATATCAGTGAGAAAAACCACTTATTACCTTCTGATTGAGGAAATGAAATATCTAGTAATGCACAAGACAGTCTCTCACACTGAGATCGTCCTGCCTAAGATACCAGTGGTGCTCCTATTATGCAAAAAGAAGAGCAAGAAATAGGTCATTGATGTAAGTCAAATACCAATGAAGCCATAAACTTTGGAGGAAACAGTGAAAAGGGGGCATAGATCCATAGAACACTGACAAGATTCAAAATAACATTGTAATTAAACGTGAGTGACAAGAATGAGAGCTAAGAGTTACCTGTGTGACTTAGGACTGCTCATTGATCACTGCTGGGTCCCTATTCCTATTTATTTGCAAAATGAGTGTATGAAATCTCTGAAGAAGCTTCTATTAGCTCTCACATTCTATGGTCTTTTGCCACCAGATTTTTGAGCCTAAAAACTGATTATCATAAGCATAAATGAAGACATTTGGAAGCCTGCTAACACCTATAGAAAAGCCCTGACTTTGGAAAGCTTGTAAGGTTGGTAAGTTTGACTTGATAATTCCTCAGCTGTCTTCATTTCAGTGTTTTCCCACCACATACCCACCGAGGAACATTCTTATAGGTTCCCAATTGCCTAAACTTCTACTCCATACCCACAAATACTTTTCCTATATGTATCAGTCTGCTACTTTTATGTAACAAAGCACCCCAAAACCTAATGCCTAACATTTTAAGCTTTAATTTAATAATCAGTTATTATTTCTCATGAGCTGTGGGTGGGCTGAGCAGTACTGATCTAAAACAACATGAACTGATCTCAAATATGTTTGCTCCTAATTCATTCTATCATCAACTAGCTAATCAACAGGGGTTCGCAATCCAGCCTATTCCAATCTTGTTCTCATGGATATGGCAGGATTTTGAGAGAGATTTCTTATGGCTTAAATGTGGATTTTGTATACTGTTATTTCTGTCACATTTTATTAGCAAGTAACAAGGCCAGACTCCATTTCTTAATGGGAGGAGCTACAAAGTCATATTGCAAAAGGCATGATTACAGAGAATAGAATGGGCCATTTTTGCAATCAATCTACCACCAAATCTTATTTGTCCTTTTGCCTACCCTCTCAGGATATAGCTAAGCAATGGCTAATAATAGCCCACTAATCAAGATGATGACTTCTTCAAGGATAATGACTAAATCTTTAAACTTGGTATCCTTGGTTAAAGCAAGCTCTCAAAAAATATTTGTTGAAATGGCAAGAAACTAATTTACAAAGACATCTTAATACCTACTGTGGAAAATGCCTTTCCTACCTTTTCTCCTCTAAGAGTTAAGTGAACAATTTTAATAATATATTTTATAGAATGCTGTTGTATTGATTTAGACTATTACACATTACTGGAAAAATTTAAAGCTGTAATTACACTACATAGCATATTTTTTAAATCTTATTTAGCTTGTAAATTTTATATTATGCTGGGGACTCAATATGTTTCTTCACTAATGAGCAACAGAATGCGTTCTGTCAATAGCGGGACAAAAGCAGCTAAACTAGCATTACTAGGGAATTCTCAAAGTGAAGAGATGGAACTACTCCTCTGAAGTGACATATCATGTGATGTTAGGTTTCTTTATTTTCTGCATGGTTTAAGCCAAAAACAGGTTTATCATTTTTCCCCCACTCTCAATATTTTTAGAGTATTTCACACAGGGATAAAGTATCTATTTCAGTTTTCTTCTAATGCATCTGCTCTCCACTTATGAATGAGCCATCTTTTTTTTGAGTATAGTTGACATATAATGTTACATTATTTTCAGGTGTACAACATAGTGACTCCATTTCTCTATATGTTATACTAGCCATCTTTAAAATCTCATTCTTCAGTTCATTCTTACTGTCAATTATTGGATAATTGGGGCTTGCCACTTTGATTTAAAAAGAAAAATCCCACAGCAAACTAACAATGTGTCTTGTCTTTGATATACCAGAAATTATTCTCAAGGGAGGGCAAAACATTGGGCTATGGCACAACTTAATATTTCTTGGGTGGCTATAGACACACTGACAACACAAGCCAAATAATTTAGGTAGATACTTTCCTGTTGGTTTCACAATAATCATGTCCCTATGTAACAGTGAAGACTTTGGAACAAGTAGGTTTTGGGTTATGGTCAACACTGGCAACTGCTCAGACTGTTATTAAACCTCTTCTGCATCCTCTGGAAAACAAGGATAATAACAGAATTTATCCCAAGGAATATTTTCAACAATTAAATTACTTAATTCAAGTAAAATATTAAGTATAATGTCTGGCACATGGTAACTCATCATTACTATAGTAACTGTAGCTCTGTTGATTTGCTTCCTGGATTAGTCATTGCTCTTGTACAAAATGCCCTTGATGCTGACTCTGAACAAATGATGAGTATCGCATTCCAACTGAACATAGCTTGTTACTATCACTAACAATAGTAATAATAATAATAATAGTAAGGAATAGTAAGATGAAAAATGAAAGGTCACTTTATCCAAGGAATTAATCTCTGAAAAGGAAGGTGAAATATAACCACACTATTATAAAAAAATGAATATTTAACACCAATGAAAACTCAATATTCAAAAGATGTCGATGATTCCAAAAGAAATATAAAATAGATTCTTTGTATGAGAAAACTAAGTGAGATAGGTATGTCGCACAATGTACATTAATAAATCCCAGCTAAAGGAATATCTCTAAGACATTGGAGTAGGAAGTATTTCATTAAGAAACAAAAAGTATAGGCCAAGAAGGAGAAGACTAATATATTCAATTCAATATATTCATATTCATATATTCAATTCCTTTACATTTAAACTTAAGAACAGGGATCCCTGGGTGGCGCAGCGGTTTGGCGCCTGCCTTTGGCCCAGGGCGCGATCCTGGAGACCCGGGATCGAATCCCATGTCGGGCTCCCGGTGCATGGAGCCTGCTTCTCCCTCCGCCTGTGTCTCTGCCTCTCTCTCTCTCTGTGACTATCATAAGTAAATAAAAAAATTAAAAAAAAATTAAACTTAAGAACATACACAAACATTTTGCATGAAATAAAAGTGACCATTAAAAAAAAAAGTGACCATAAATAAATTTAAAGAACAATTCCCCAAATAGGAAAAGATCATTGTAACACAAATAATTAGCCAATAATGAGTATTCAAATATACAAATATAACTGCAAATGAATATAAGAAGATTTAAACAGCCTAAGAGGAAAATGAGCAAATGATATGAATATGCAGTTTACAGAAACCAAGACCTGAATGTCCAATAAACATCAGAAAAGATACTCTATTTCCCTGATAATGATGGAAATACAAATTAAAATAACATGAGCAAACTATAACACATCCAACAGGTTGGCAAAAGAAAAGAAAAAGGCTAAATCTGGCAAAATCAGCAGTTAGCAAGGAATTGAGAAAATGGAAATGTCAAAGCATTATTGGAGAAAATAAAAGTTGGCACCACCTTGAGAGTGTTTTGTATCTAGTCAATGTGAAGATGTGTCTATTCTGTAACCTAGTTATTCCAATGCCTGCTGTATAAACTAGAGAAATTCTCCCACATGCTTATTAAGATGTAATATACATAATGAGATAAGTATGGCAATGTTTATAGAAGCCCTGTTAAAAAGAGTGAAAAATTCATATAAATTGTGTTAGTCATACAATGGAATACTGCACAGCATTTAAAATTTAATGAAGTAGAACTGCATGAATTATAAAGATCAATCTTGAAAAAGTTTGAGTGACACCACATTGCAAAATGCTACACCAACTATGATACTGTTTATTTAAAATTTTAAAAACATATAGTGCTATATTACACAAATGAGTTATTAACACATGTACACTGTGAATGTATACAACTTTGAACAGAAAGGATACCCATCATTCTCAGGCAAGTGGCTGCATCCGAGAAAGAAGGGAATCTGTGAGATTATAAAAAACTTTAGTTGTTTCCATGCATTTTATTTCTTTAACAAAAATTCTTAATACAGAAAAATGTAGATGTTTTATATAATCTGCTTAGATTATATATTTATATATGTAAATATATGTGCATATGTAGATACTTCTACATATTTGCACATATTTTTAAAAACTTAAAAATATTTCTTTGGTTATTTTTGACATTCCTGAAATATTTTGGTCATAAAAGGATGGGGAAAATTTACCGATCATTTAGGAATACTTATAAATTCAGTAGTAAACTGAAGCATATTATAACATTCACATTTCCAGCTGTCACTCATTGGGTGATTTCCATCTTACAGAAGACAACTGAGACCAAGAAGCATCTCAGTTGCCAAACCAAAATTCCAAAACTATATGTTCAAACTCATAATTATTATTCTTAGCAGTAACTCTCAGATCCTTATTAAAAGCCTCTTAAATGGAATTTTATAAGATTGGCTAAAAGTAGAAAGTATAATATTATTAGAAAAAAAGAGAAGAAATAAAAATATATGAAAAACAGACATGAAATTTGTATAAGTTAAATCATTGCTATTAAATATACTTATAAGTAAATCCATTAAACTCTATATTTATATTTTATTAGAACCTAAGAGTATTATACCAAATGGTAGAATAATATATGCTAGTAAGATTAAAAATAACTAATAACACTTGTCATCATGTTCTATATGCTCTAATAATGTAGGAACGTGAGCAATACATTTTAGAAAAATGCCCATCAAAAAAATTACTCTTCTTTGTTTTTATTTTGAAATATAATGGGCTTCACTTCTGTTGTCTACATTCTAATAACAACCTTAACCCAAAGGTGTGATTCAAAGAATGGGAATTGTGGACAGTAGGTTATAAGTTTTGTGAAGGTAGAAAACAAATATTTAGATGCAATTTGCTACTTTTACACATACAGCTTCCCTGAGAGTGTGATAGTCTACTTTAGATAGTAGACTATCTAAAGGGGCGGAGGTGAGGTCTCTTCTCAGAGAACAAATAATAATTCTAAAATTCTTTACATATAAAATGAATACTACAGCTTTTAACCTGTATGTCATACATCTATGAATATTCAAAATAAGGATTAAGCATTAATAATATGCAATGAAAATTAATTTTATGAATTTGTTTCTTACCTCAAATTATAGTTCTCTTAGTTAATGAAGGCACTTTTGATTTAAAAAAAAAAAGTGTAATGAAGAAAAATGGAATCCATGATGGTAATTTGCAAGAAATGGAAAGATTATAATAATAACTTTAGTGATGTTTTAGAAATTATTTTAGTAGACTTTATTTTTTAAGACGTTGTTATTTTATGGCAGTTTTAAGTTTAATCAAACTTGAGAGAAATGTAGGAGGATTTCCCGTACACCCCTGCCCTTACACCCACATAACCTCCGCATCCAATATCAACATTTTCATCCAGAGTGGTACAGTACATTTGTTACAATTGTTGAACCTACATTTATACATCATAATTACCTAACATCTTTGGTTTACCTTAGGGTTCTCTTTCACTGTTATACATCCTAAGAATTTGGATGAATGTATAATGACATATATCCATTGTTATACAGTTGACTCTTGAACAACACAGGGATTGGGGATGGGCAAAAATCCATATATAACTTCTGACTCTCCAAAAACTTAATTATTAATAGCCTACTGTTGACCAGAAGAAGCCCTACCAATAGCATAGTTGATTAATACATATTTCATATGTTACATGTACTATAACCTATATTCTTACAATAAATAAGCTAGAGAAAAGACATATTAAGAAAATTATAAGAAAGGGAAAATAAATTTATAATATTAGACTGTAAAAAATCCACTTATAGGTGGACCCATTCAAACCTGTGTGTTCAACGGTAATACCATATATTTTCACTGCCCTAAAAATCCTCAATGTTCCCCCTATCTATCCCTCATCTCTTCCAATCACTGGTAAGCACTGATATTTTTCTGTCTCCATAGTTTTGCCTTTTACAGAGTGTCATATATTTGGAATTATATAGAATATAGCATTTTAAGATTGATTTCTTTCACTTAGTAATATACATTAACGTTTCCTCCATGTCTTTTCATGGCTTAATAGCTCATTTATTTTTTAGCACGGAATAATATTTCATCATCTGGACATAACACAGTTTATCCATTCACCTACTGAAGGATATTGCTTCTATATTTTGGCAATCATGAGTAGAGCTGCTATAGATATCTATGTCCAGGATTTTGTGTGATGTAAATTTTCAAATCCTTTGGGCAAATACTAAGGAATGTGATTACTAAATTTAATGGTAGAGTATATTTAGTTTTTAAGAATCCACCAAATTCTCTATTGAAGTGACAATACCACTTCATATTCCCACCAGAAATGAATGATGTTCCTGTTGCTCTACATACTCATCAGCATTTGGCTTTATCAGTATTACAGATTTTGGCCATTCTAATGGGTATATAGTGGTATCTCATTGTTGTTTTAACTTATGTTCCCTGATGACATGTGAGGTGAAGCATATTTTCATATGTCTATTTCCCATCTGTATATCTTCCTTGGTGAGGTATCTGTTAAGGTATTTGGCCCATTTTTAATTGGATTGTTTGTGTTCCCATTATTGAGTTTTAAGAGTTCTTTCGATATTTTGAATAACAGTTTTTTATTAGATGTGTCCTTTGAAAATATTTTCTCCCAATCTGTGGCCTATCATCTCATTTTCTTGACATTGTCATTCACAGAACATAAAGTTTTTCATTTTAATTAATACCATCTTATCAATTATTTCTTACATGGATTATGCCCTTGGTTTTGTATCTAAAAAGCTATCACCATACTCAGGATCACCTAGGTTTTCTCTTATGTAATCTTCTAGGAGTTTTATAATTTTACCTTTTACATTTAGGTTTGTGATTCATTTTGAGTTAATTTTTTGTAAAGAGTGTAAGGTATACATCTAGATTCACTTTTTACACATTTGATGTCCAGTTGTGCCAGCACCATTTGTTGAAGACTATTTTTGCTTCATTGCATGTTTTGCTCTCTTGTCAAAGATCAGTTGACTAATATTTATGAGTCTGTTTCTGGGCCCTCTATTCTGTTCTATTAATTTACTTGTCTATTATTTCACTAATACCACACTGTCTTGATTGCTATAACTTTATAGTAAGTCTTGAAGTCAGATATGTCAGTCTTCCTACTTTGTTCTCCTTCAATATTAAGTTGACTATTCTGAGTCTTTTGCCTCTCCATATAAACTTTAGTGTCAATATCCATGAAATAACATGTTATGATTTTGATTGGGATTTCATTAAATCTATAAGTCAAGTTATAAAGAATTAACATCTTGACAGTATTAAGTCTCCCTACCCATAAACACCAAATATTCCTCTATTTATTTAGCTCTTCTTTGATTTCATTCATTTGAGTTTTGTGGTTTTCCTCATTGAGAACTTTTACTTATTTTCCTAGAGTGACACCTAAATTTTTTATTTTCAGAGGTGTTAATGCAAATAATATCGTGTTCTTAAGTCAAATTCTATGTGTTCTTTGCTAGTATATTAAGAAAGTGATTGATTTTCATATATTAATTTTATATCCTGCAACCTTGCTATAATTGCTTATTAGTCCTAGAAGGGTTTTTTCCCCCATCAATTCTTTCAAATTTTCTACATAGGTCATAATGTCATCTGTGAACAAAGAAAATTTTATTTCTTCCTTCCCAATCCATATACTTCTATTTCTTTTTCATGCCTTATTGCATTAGCTAGAACTCCCAGATATCGAAAGGGAGAAGTGAGAGGTACCATCTTTGCTTTCTACTCAATCCTACTGGGAAAGCTTTGAGTTTCTAATCATTAAGTTTGATGTTAGTTGAAGGGTTTGTTTTTGTAGATATTCTTTATCAAGTTGAAGAAGTTCATCTATATTCCTTTGTTGCTGAGACTTTTTTGAAAATCATGAATGGGTCCTAAATTTTGTTCAAAGCTTTTTCTGCATCTATTGATATGATCATGTGATTTTTCTTCTTTAGCCTGTTGATATGATGGATTACATTAGTTGATTTTCAAATGTTGAATTGGCCTTGCATACCTGGGATAAAACCCAATTGGTCATGGCATATTCTTCTTTTTATACAATGTTGAATTTATTTGCTAATATATTGTTGAGAATTTTTGCATCTATGTTTATGAGAGATACTGATCTATAGTTTTCTTATAATGTTTTTTCTGGTTTGGCATTAGGATTATAAGGACCTGTTGAATAAGTTAAGAAGTACTCCCTCTACTTCTATGTTCTGAAAGGAATTGTAGATAATTGGTGTAACTTCTTCTATACGTATTTGGTAGAACATGCCAACCAACCCATCGGAACCTGTTGCTTTCAGTTTGGGAAGATTATTTATTATTGATTCAATTTCTTTAATAAATATAGGCCTATTAATATTGTCTATATCTTCTTGTAGTAAATTTTGGCAAGTTGTATTTTTCAAGGAATTTGTTTTATCTAGGTTATCAGACTTGTAGGCAAAGAGTTGTTCACAGTATTCTTTTATCATCCTTTAAATGTCCATGGTATCTGTAGTAATATCCCTTCTTTCATTTCTGGTATTAACAATTTATGCCCTCTCTCTTTTTTCCTTAGTTAGCCTGGTTAAAGGCTTATCAATTTTAATGGTATCTTCAAAGAATGAGCTTTCATTGATTCTCTCTATTGATTTCTTTTTTTAATTTTACTGATTTTCTGCTCTTTATAAATAATTTTTTTAAAAAAATTGACAGAAGAAAGGCTAAGTCTGGGATTCTAATTCTCTTGA